>NW_027440851.1:0-57427 GCF_031893055.1 Leptodactylus fuscus
TGGTGCTGTGTATTAAACTATTAGGGGGGTGCTGTGTATAACACTATTAGGGGGGTGCTGTGTATTAAATTATTAGGGGGGTGCTGTGTATTAAACAATTAGGGGGGGTGCTGTGTATTAAACAATTAGGGGGTGCTGTGTATTAAACAATTAGGGGGTGCTGTGTATTAAACTATTAGGGGGGTGCTGTGTATAACACTATTAGGGGGGGTGCTGTGTATAACACTATTGGGGGGTGCTGTGTATTAAACTATTAGGGGGGTGCTGTGTATAACACTATTATTGGGGTGCTGTGTATTAAACTATTAGGGGGGTGCTGTGTATAACACTATTATTGGGGTGCTGTGTATTAAATTATTAGGGGGGTTCTGTGTATAACACTATTAGGGGGGTGCTGTGTATAACACTATTAGAGGGGTGCTGTGTATTAAACTATTAGGGGAGTGCTGTGTATTAAACTATTAGGGGGGTGCTTTGTATAACACTATTAGGGGGGTGCTGTGTATAACACTATTAGGGGGGTGCTGTGTATTAAACTATTAGGGGGGTGCTGTGTATAACACTATTAGGGGGGGTGCTGTGTATAACAATATTAGGGGGTGCTGTGTATAACACTATTAGGGGGGTGCTGTGTATAACACTATTAGGGGGGTGCTGTGTATTAAACTATTAGGGGGGTGCTGTGTATAACACTATTATTGGGGTGCTGTGTATTAAACTATTAGGGGGGTGCTGTGTATAACACTATTAGGGGGGTGCTGTGTATAACAATATTAGGGGGCTGCTGTTATAACACTATTAGGGGGTGCTGTGTATAACACTATTAGGTTGGTGCTGTGTATTAAACTATTAGGGGGGTGCTGTGTATAACACTATTATTGGGGTGCTGTGTATTAAACTATTAGGGGGGTGCTGTGTATAACACTATTAGGGGGGTGCTGTGTATAACACTATTAGGGGGGTGCTGTGTATTAAATTATTAGGGGGGTGCTGTGTATTAAACAATTAGGGGGGTGCTGTGTATTAAACAATTAGGGGGGTGCTGTGTATTAAACTATTAGGGGGGTGCTGTGTATAACACTATTGGGGGGGTGCTGTGTATTAAACTATTAGGGGGGTGCTGTGTATAACACTATTATTGGGGTGCTGTGTATTAAACTATTAGGGGGTGCTGTGTATAACACTATTATTGGGGTGCTGTGTATTAAATTATTAGGGGGGTTCTGTGTATAACACTATTAGGGGGGTGCTGTGTATAACACTATTATTGGGGTGCTGTGTATTAAACTATTAGGGGGGTGCTGTGTATAACACTATTATTGGGGTGCTGTGTATTAAATTATTAGGGGGGTTCTGTGTATAACACTATTAGGGGGGTGCTGTGTATAACAGTATTAGGGGGGGTGCTGTGTATTAAATTATTAGGGGGGTGTTGTGTATTAAACTATTAGGGGGGTGCTGTGTATTAAACTATTAGGGGGGTGCTGTGTATAACACTATTAGGGGGGTGCTGTGTATTAAACTATTAGGGGGGTGCTTTGTATAACACTATTAGGGGGGTGCTGTGTATAACAATATTAGGGGGGTGCTGTGTATAACACTATTAGGGGGTTGCTGTGTATAACACTATTAGGTTGGTGCTGTGTATTAAACTATTAGGGGGGTGCTGTGTATAACACTATTATTGGGGTGCTGTGTATTAAACTATTAGGGGGTGCTGTGTATAACACTATTAGGGGGGTGCTGTGTATTAAATTATTAGGGGGGTGCTGCGTATTAAACAATTAGGGGGGTGCTGTGTATTAAACAATTAGGGGGTGCTGTGTATTAAACTATTAGGGGGGTGCTGTGTATAACACTATTAGGGGGGTGCTGTGTATAACACTATTGGGGGGTGCTGTGTATTAAACTATTAGGGGGGTGCTGTGTATAACACTATTATTGGGGTGCTGTGTATTAAATTATTAGGGGGGTTCTGTGTATAACACTATTAGGGGGGTGCTGTGTATAACACTATTAGGGGGGTGCTGTGTATTAAACTATTAGGGGGGTGCTGTGTATAACACTATTAGGGGGGTGCTGTGTATTAAACTATTAGGGGGGTGCTTTGTATAACACTATTAGGGGGGTGCTGTGTATAACACTATTAGGGGGGTGCTGTGTATTAAACTATTAGGGGGGTGCTGTGTATAACACTATTAGGGGGGTGCTGTGTATAACAATATTAGGGGGGTGCTGTGTATAACACTATTAGGGGGGTGCTGTGTATAACACTATTAGGGGGGTGCTGTGTATTAAACTATTAGGGGGGTGCTGTGTATAACACTATTATTGGGGTGCTGTGTATTAAACTATTAGGGGGGTGCTGTGTATAACACTATTATTGGGGTGCTGTGTATTAAATTATTAGGGGGGTTCTGTGTATAACACTATTAGGGGGGTGCTGTGTATAACAGTATTAGGGGGGGTGCTGTGTATTAAATTATTAGGGGGGTGTTGTGTATTAAACTATTAGGGGGGTGCTGTGTATTAAACTATTAGGGGGGTGCTGTGTATAACACTATTAGGGGGGTGCTGTGTATTAAACTATTAGGGGGGTGCTGTGTATAACACTATTAGGGGGTGCTGTGTATAACACTATTAGGGGGGTGCTGTGTATTAAACTATTAGGGGGGTGCTGTGTATAACACTATTAAGGGGGTTCTGTGTATAACACTATTAGGGGGGTGCTGTGTATAACACTTTAAGGGGGGTGCTGTGTATTAAACTATTAGGGGGGTGCTGTGTATAACACTATTATTGGGGTGCTGTGTATTAAACTATTAGGGGGGTGCTGTGTATAACACTATTAGGGGGGTGCTGTGTATAACACTATTAGGGGGGTGCTGTGTATTAAACTATTAGGGGGGTGCTGTGTATTAAACTATTAGGGGGCTGCTGTGTATAACACTATTAGGGGGTGCTGTGTATTAAATTATTAGGGGGGTGCTGTGTATTAAACTATTAGGGGGGTGCTGTGTATTAAACTATTAGGGGGGTGCTGTGTTTTAAATTATTAGGGGGGTGCTGTGTATAACACTACTAGGGGGGTGCTGTGTAGTAAACAATTAGGGGGGTGCTGTGTATAACACTATTAGGGGGGTGCTGTGTATTAAATTATTAGGGGGGTGATGTGTATTAAACTATTAGGGGGGTGCTGTGTATTAAACTATTAGGGGGGTGCAGTGTATAACACTATTAGGGGGGTGCTGTGTATTAAATTATTAGGGGGGTGCTGTGTATTAAACTATTAGGGGGGTGCTGTGTATAACACTATTAGGGGGGTGCTGTGTATAATACTATTAGGGGGGTGCTGTGTATTAAACTATTAGGGGGGTGCTGTGTATAACACTATTAGGGGGGTTCTGTGTATAACACTATTAGGGGGGTGCTGTGTATTAAACTATTAGGGGGGTGCTGTGTATAACACTATTAGGGGGTGCTGTGTATTAAACTATTAGGGGGGTGCTGTGTATTAAACTATTAGGGGGGTGCTGTGTATAACACTATTAGGTTGGTGCTGTGTATTAAACTATTAGGTGGGTGCTGTGTATAACACTATTATTGGGGTGCTGTGTATTAAACTATTAGGGGGGTGCTGTGTATAACACTATTAGGGGGGTGCTGTGTATTAAATTATTAGGGGGTGATGTGTATTAAACTATTAGGGGGGTGCTGTGTATTAAACTATTAGGGGGTGCTGTGTATAACACTATTAGGGGGGTGCTGTGTATTAAACTATTAGGGGGGTGCTTTGTATAACACTATTAGGGGGGTGCTGTGTATAACACTATTAGGGGGGTGCTGTGTATTAAACTATTAGGAGGGTGCTGTGTATAACACTATTAGGGGGGTGCTGTGTATAACAATATTAGGGGGGTGCTGTGTATAACACTATTAGGGGGGTGCTGTGTATAACACTATTAGGGGGGTGCTGTGTATTAAACTATTAGGGGGGTGCTGTGTATAACACTATTATTGGGGTGCTGTGTATTAAACTATTAGGGGGGTTCTGTGTATAACACTATTAGGGGGGTGCTGTGTATTAAATTATTAGGGGGGTGCTGTGTATTAAACAATTAGGGGGGTGCTGTGTATTAAACAATTAGGGGGGTGCTGTGTATTAAACTATTAGGGGGGTGCTGTGTATAACACTATTAGGGGGGTGCTGTGTATAACACTATTGGGGTGTGCTGTGTATTAAACTATTAGGGGGTGCTGTGTATAACACTATTATTGGGGTGCTGTGTATTAAACTATTAGGGGGGTGCTGTGTATAACACTATTATTGGGGTGCTGTGTATTAAATTATTAGGGGGGTTCTGTGTATAACACTATTAGGGGGGTGCTGTGTATAACAGTATTAGGGGGGTGCTGTGTATTAAATTATTAGGGGGGTGTTGTGTATTAAACTATTAGGGGGGTGCTGTGTATTAAACTATTAGGGGGGTGCTGTGTATTAAACTATTAGGGGGGTGCTGTGTATTAAACTATTAGGGGGGTGCTGTGTATTAAATTATTAGGGGGGTGCTGTGTATAACACTACTAGGGGGGTGCTGTGTATTAAACTATTAGGGGGGTGCTGTGTATTAAATTATTAGGGGGGTGCTGTGTATTAAACTATTAGGGGGGTGCTGTGTATTAAACTATTAGGGGGGTGCTGTGTATAACACTATTAGGGGGGCGCTGTCTATTAAAATATTAGGGGGGTGCTGTGTATAACACTATTAGGGGGGTGCTGTGTATTAAACTATTAGGGGGGTGCTGTGTATTAAACTATTAGGGGGGTGCTGTGTATAACACTATTATTGGGGTGCTGTGTATTAAACTATTAGGGGGTGCTGTGTATAACACTATTAGGGGGGTGCTGTGTATTAAATTATTAGGGGGGTGCTGTGTATTAAACAATTAGGGGGGTGCTGTGTATTAAACAATTAGGGGGTGCTGTGTATTAAACTATTAGGGGGGTGCTGTGTATAACACTATTAGGGGGGTGCTGTGTATAACACTATTGGGGGGTGCTGTGTATTAAACTATTAGGGGGGTGCTGTGTATAACACTATTATTGGGGTGCTGTGTATTAAACTATTAGGGGGGTGCTGTGTATAACACTATTATTGGGGTGCTGTGTATTAAAATATTAGGGGGGTTCTGTGCATAACACTATTAGGGGGGTGCTGTGTATAACACTATTAGGGGGGTGCTGTGTATTAAACTATTAGGGGGGTGCTGTGTATAACACTATTATTGGGGTGCTGTGTATTAAACTATTAGGGGGGTGCTGTGTATAACACTATTAGGGGGGTGCTGTGTATAACACTATTAGGGGGGTGCTGTGTATTAAATTATTAGGGGGGTGCTGTGTATTAAACAATTAGGGGGGTGCTGTGTATTAAACAATTAGGGGGGTGCTGTGTATTAAACTATTAGGGGGGTGCTGTGTATAACACTATTGGGGGGGTGCTGTGTATTAAACTATTAGGGGGGTGCTGTGTATAACACTATTATTGGGGTGCTGTGTATTAAACTATTAGGGGGGTGCTGTGTATAACACTATTATTGGGGTGCTGTGTATTAAATTATTAGGGGGGTTCTGTGTATAACACTATTAGGGGGGTGCTGTGTATAACAGTATTAGGGGGGTGCTGTGTATTAAATTATTAGGGGGGTGTTGTGTATTAAACTATTAGGGGGCTGCTGTGTATTAAACTATTAGGGGGGTGCTGTGTATAACACTATTAGGGGGGTGCTGTGTATTAAACTATTAGGGGGGTGCTGTGTATAACACTATTAGGGGGGTGCTGAGTATAACACTATTAGGGGGTGCTGTGTATTAAAATATTAGGGGGGTGCTGTGTATAACACTATTAAGGGGGTTCTGTGTATAACACTATTAGGGGGGTGCTGTGTATAACACTATTAGGGGGGTGCTGTGTATTAAACTATTAGGGGGGTGCTGTGTATAACACTATTATTGGGGTGCTGTGTATTAAACTATTAGGGGGGTGCTGTGTATAACACTATTAGGGGGGTGCTGTGTATAACACTATTAGGGATGTGCTGTGTATTAAACTATTAGGGGGGTGCTGTGTATTAAACTATTAGGGGGCTGCTGTGTATAACACTATTAGGGGGTGCTGTGTATTAAATTATTAGGGGGGTGTTGTGTATTAAACTATTAGGGGGGTGCTGTGTATTAAACTATTAGGGGGGTGCTGTGTATTAAATTATTAGGGGGGTGCTGTGTATAACACTACTAGGGGGGTGCTGTGTAGTAAACAATTAGGGGGGTGCTGTGTATAACACTATTAGGGGGGTGCTGTGTATTAATTTATTAGGGGGTGATGTGTATTAAACTATTAGGGGGGTGCTGTGTATTAAACTATTAGGGGGGTGCTGTGTATAACACTATTAGGGGGGTGCTGTGTATTAAACTATTAGGGGGGTGCTTTGTATAACACTATTAGGGTGGTGCTGTGTATAACACTATTAGGGGGGTGCTGTGTATTAAACTATTAGGGGGGTGCTGTGTATAACACTATTAGGGGGGTGCTGTGTATAACAATATTAGGGGGCTCTGTGTATAACACTATTAGGGGGGTGCTGTGTATAACACTATTAGGGGGTGCTGTGTATTAAACTATTAGGGGGGTGCTGTGTATAACACTATTATTGGGGTGCTGTGTATTAAACTATTAGGGGGGTGCTGTGTATAACACTATTATTGGGGTGCTGTGTATTAAATTATTAGGGGGGTTCTGTGTATAACACTATTAGGGGGGTGCTGTGTATAACAGTATTAGGGGGGTGCTGTGTATTAAATTATTAGGGGGGTGTTGTGTATTAAACTATTAGGGGGTGCTGTGTATTAAACTATTAGGGGGGTGCTGTGTATAACACTATTAGGGGGGTGCTGTGTATTAAACTATTAGGGGGGTGCTGTGTATAACACTATTAGGGGGGTGCTGAGTATAACACTATTAGGGGGTGCTGTGTATTAAAATATTAGGGGGGTGCAGTGTATAACACTATTAAGGGGGTTCTGTGTATAACACTATTAGGGGGGTGCTGTGTATAACAATATTAGGGGGGTGCTGTGTATAACACTATTAGGGGGGTGCTGTGTATAACACTATTAGGGGGGTGCTGTGTATTAAACTATTAGGGGGGTGCTGTGTATAACACTATTATTGGGGTGCTGTGTATTAAACTATTAGGGGGGTGCTGTGTATAACACTATTAGGGGGGTGCTGTGTATAACAATATTAGGGGGCTGCTGTGTATAACACTATTAGGGGGGTGCTGTGTATAACACTATTAGGTTGGTGCTGTGTATTAAACTATTAGGGGGGTGCTGTGTATAACACTATTATTGGGGTGCTGTGTATTAAACTATTAGGGGGGTGCTGTGTATAACACTATTAGGGGGGTGCTGTGTATAACACTATTAGGGGGGTGCTGTGTATTAAATTATTAGGGGGGTGCTGTGTATTAAACAATTAGGGGGGTGCTGTGTATTAAACAATTAGGGGGGTGCTGTGTATTAAACTATTAGGGGGGTGCTGTGTATAACACTATTGGGGGGGTGCTGTGTATTAAACTATTAGGGGGGTGCTGTGTATAACACTATTATTGGGGTGCTGTGTATTAAACTATTAGGGGGTGCTGTGTATAACACTATTATTGGGGTGCTGTGTATTAAATTATTAGGGGGGTTCTGTGTATAACACTATTAGGGGGGTGCTGTGTATAACACTATTATTGGGGTGCTGTGTATTAAACTATTAGGGGGGTGCTGTGTATAACACTATTATTGGGGTGCTGTGTATTAAATTATTAGGGGGGTTCTGTGTATAACACTATTAGGGGGGTGCTGTGTATAACAGTATTAGGGGGGGTGCTGTGTATTAAATTATTAGGGGGGTGTTGTGTATTAAACTATTAGGGGGGTGCTGTGTATTAAACTATTAGGGGGGTGCTGTGTATAACACTATTAGGGGGGTGCTGTGTATTAAACTATTAGGGGGGTGCTTTGTATAACACTATTAGGGGGGTGCTGTGTATAACAATATTAGGGGGGTGCTGTGTATAACACTATTAGGGGGTTGCTGTGTATAACACTATTAGGTTGGTGCTGTGTATTAAACTATTAGGGGGGTGCTGTGTATAACACTATTATTGGGGTGCTGTGTATTAAACTATTAGGGGGTGCTGTGTATAACACTATTAGGGGGGTGCTGTGTATTAAATTATTAGGGGGGTGCTGCGTATTAAACAATTAGGGGGGTGCTGTGTATTAAACAATTAGGGGGTGCTGTGTATTAAACTATTAGGGGGGTGCTGTGTATAACACTATTAGGGGGGTGCTGTGTATAACACTATTGGGGGGTGCTGTGTATTAAACTATTAGGGGGGTGCTGTGTATAACACTATTATTGGGGTGCTGTGTATTAAATTATTAGGGGGGTTCTGTGTATAACACTATTAGGGGGGTGCTGTGTATAACACTATTAGGGGGGTGCTGTGTATTAAACTATTAGGGGGGTGCTGTGTATAACACTATTAGGGGGGTGCTGTGTATTAAACTATTAGGGGGGTGCTTTGTATAACACTATTAGGGGGGTGCTGTGTATAACACTATTAGGGGGGTGCTGTGTATTAAACTATTAGGGGGGTGCTGTGTATAACACTATTAGGGGGGTTCTGTGTATAACACTATTAGGGGGGTGCTGTGTATTAAACTATTAGGGGGGTGCTGTGTATAACACTATTAGGGGGTGCTGTGTATTAAACAATTAGGGGGGTGCTGTGTATTAAACTATTAGGGGGGTGCTGTGTATAACACTATTGGGGGGGTGCTGTGTATTAAACTATTAGGGGGGTGCTGTGTATTAAACTATTAGGGGGCTGCTGTGTATAACACTATTAGGGGGAGCTGTGTATTAAATTATTAGGGGGGTGCTGTGTATTAAATTATTAGGGGGGTGCTGTGTATAACACTACTAGGGGGTGCTGTGTAGTAAACAATTAGGGGGGTGCTGTGTATAACACTATTAGGGGGGTGCTGTGTATTAATTTATTAGGGGGTGATGTGTATTAAACTATTAGGGGGGTGCTGTGTATTAAACTATTAGGGGGGTGCTGTGTATAACACTATTAGGGGGGTGCTGTGTATTAAACTATTAGGGGGGTGCTTTGTATAACACTATTAGGGGGGTGCTGTGTATAACACTATTAGGGGGGTGCTGTGTATTAAACTATTAGGGGGGTGCTGTGTATAACACTATTAGGGGGGTGCTGTGTATAACAATATTAGGGGGCTCTGTGTATAACACTATTAGGGGGGTGCTGTGTATAACACTATTAGGGGGTGCTGTGTATTAAACTATTAGGGGGGTGCTGTGTATAACACTATTATTGGGGTGCTGTGTATTAAACTATTAGGGGGGTGATGTATAACACTATTATTGGGGTGCTGTGTATTAAATTATTAGGGGGGTTCTGTGTATAACACTATTAGGGGGGTGCTGTGTATAACAGTATTAGGGGGGTGCTGTGTATTAAATTATTAGGGGGGTGTTGTGTATTAAACTATTAGGGGGGTGCTGTGTATTAAACTATTAGGGGGGTGCTGTGTATAACACTATTAGGGGGGTGCTGTGTATTAAACTATTAGGGGGGTGCTGTGTATAACACTATTAGGGGGGTGCTGAGTATAACACTATTAGGGGGTGCTGTGTATTAAAATATTAGGGGGGTGCTGTGTATAACACTATTAAGGGGGTTCTGTGTATAACACTATTAGGGGGGTGCTGTGTATAACACTATTAGGGGGGTGCTATGTATTAAACTATTAGGGGGGTGCTGTGTATAACACTATTATTGGGGTGCTGTGTATTAAACTATTAGGGGGGTGCTGTGTATAACACTATTAGGGGGGTGCTGTGTATAACACTATTAGGGGGGTGCTGTGTATTAAACTATTAGGGGGGTGCTGTGTATTAAACTATTAGGGGGCTGCTGTGTATAACACTATTAGGGGGAGCTGTGTATTAAATTATTAGGGGGGTGCTGTGTATTAAATTATTAGGGGGGTGCTGTGTATAACACTACTAGGGGGGTGCTGTGTAGTAAACAATTAGGGGGGTGCTGTGTATAACACTATTAGGGGGGTGCTGTGTATTAAATTATTAGGGGGGTGATGTGTATTAAACTATTAGGGGGGTGCTGTGTATTAAACTATTAGGGGGGTGCTGTGTATAACACTATTAGGGGGGTGCTGTGTATTAAACTATTAGGGGGGTGCTTTGTATAACACTATTAGGGGGGTGCTGTGTATAACACTATTAGGGGGGTGCTGTGTATTAAACTATTAGGGGGGTGCTGTGTATAACACTATTAGGGGGGTGCTGTGTATAACAATATTAGGGGGGTGCTGTGTATAACACTATTAGGGGGGTGCTGTGTATAACACTATTAGGGGCGTGCTGTGTATTAAACTATTAGGGGGGTGCTGTGTATAACACTATTATTGGTGTGATGTGTATAAAACTATTAGGGGGTTGCTGTGTATAACACTATTAGGGGGGTGCTGTGTATTAAATTATTAGGGGGGTGATGTGTATTAAACTATTAGGGGGGTGCTGTGTATTAAACTATTAGGGGGGTGCTGTGTATAACACTATTAGGGGGGTGCTGTGTATTAAACTATTAGGGGGGTGCTTTGTATAACACTATTAGGGGGGTGCTGTGTATAACACTATTAGGGGGGTGCTGTGTATTAAACTATTAGGGGGGTGCTGTGTATAACACTATTAGGGGGGTGCTGTGTATAACAATATTAGGGGGGTGCTGTGTATAACACTATTAGGGGGGTGCTGTGTATAACACTATTAGGGGCGTGCTGTGTATTAAACTATTAGGGGGGTGCTGTGTATAACACTATTATTGGTGTGATGTGTATAAAACTATTAGGGGGGTGCTGTGTATAACACTATTAGGGGGGTGCTGTGTATTAAACTATTAGGGGGGTGCTGTGTATAACACTATTAGGGGGGTGCTGTGTATAATACTATTAGGGGGGTGCTGTGTATTAAACTATTAGGGGGGTTCTGTGTATAACACTATTAGGGGGGTGCTGTGTATTAAACTATTAGGGGGGTGCTGTGTATAACACTATTAGGGGGTGCTGTGTATTAAACTATTAGGGGGGTGCTGTGTATAACACTATTAGGGGGGTGCTGTGTATAACACTATTAGGGGGGTGCTGTGTATTAAACTATTAGGGGGGTGCTGTGTATAACACTATTATTGGGGTGCTGTGTATTAAACTATTAGGGGGGTGCTGTGTATAACACTATTAGGGGGGTGCTGTGTATAACACTATTAGGGGGGTGCTGTGTATTAAATTATTAGGGGGGTGCTGTGTATTAAACAATTAGGGGGGTGCTGTGTATAATACTATTAGGGGGGTGCTGTGTATTAAACTATTAGGGGGGTGCTGTGTATAACACTATTAGGGGGGTTCTGTGTATAACACTATTAGGGGGGTGCTGTGTATTAAACTATTAGGGGGGTGCTGTGTATAACACTATTAGGGGGTGCTGTGTATTAAACTATTAGGGGGGTGCTGTGTATAACACTATTAGGGGGGTGCTGTGTATAACACTATTAGGGGGGTGCTGTGTATTAAACTATTAGGGGGGTGCTGTGTATAACACTATTATTGGGGTGCTGTGTATTAAACTATTAGGGGGGTGCTGTGTATAATACTATTAGGGGGGTGCTGTGTATTAAACTATTAGGGGGGTGCTGTGTATAACACTATTAGGGGGGTTCTGTGTATAACACTATTAGGGGGGTGCTGTGTATTAAACTATTAGGGGGGTGCTGTGTATAACACTATTAGGGGGTGCTGTGTATTAAACAATTAGGGGGGTGCTGTGTATTAAACTATTAGGGGGGTGCTGTGTATAACACTATTGGGGGGGTGCTGTGTATTAAACTATTAGGGGGGTGCTGTGTATTAAACTATTAGGGGGCTGCTGTGTATAACACTATTAGGGGGAGCTGTGTATTAAATTATTAGGGGGGTGCTGTGTATTAAATTATTAGGGGGGTGCTGTGTATAACACTACTAGGGGGGTGCTGTGTAGTAAACAATTAGGGGGGTGCTGTGTATAACACTATTAGGGGGGTGCTGTGTATTAAATTATTAGGGGGGTGATGTGTATTAAACTATTAGGGGGGTGCTGTGTATTAAACTATTAGGGGGGTGCTGTGTATAACACTATTAGGGGGGTGCTGTGTATTAAACTATTAGGGGGGTGCTTTGTATAACACTATTAGGGGGGTGCTGTGTATAACACTATTAGGGGGGTGCTGTGTATTAAACTATTAGGGGGGTGCTGTGTATAACACTATTAGGGGGGTGCTGTGTATAACAATATTAGGGGGGTGCTGTGTATAACACTATTAGGGGGGTGCTGTGTATAACACTATTAGGGGCGTGCTGTGTATTAAACTATTAGGGGGGTGCTGTGTATAACACTATTATTGGTGTGATGTGTATAAAACTATTAGGGGGGTGCTGTGTATAACACTATTAGGGGGGTGCTGTGTATTAAATTATTAGGGGGGTGATGTGTATTAAACTATTAGGGGGGTGCTGTGTATTAAACTATTAGGGGGGTGCTGTGTATAACACTATTAGGGGGGTGCTGTGTATTAAACTATTAGGGGGGTGCTGTGTATAACACTATTAGGGGGGTGCTGTGTATAACACTATTAGGGGGGTGCTGTGTATTAAACTATTAGGGGGGTGCTGTGTATAACACTATTAGGGGGGTGCTGTGTATAACAATATTAGGGGGGTGCTGTGTATAACACTATTAGGGGGGTGCTGTGTATAACACTATTAGGGGCGTGCTGTGTATTAAACTATTAGGGGGGTGCTGTGTATAACACTATTATTGGTGTGATGTGTATAAAACTATTAGGGGGGTGCTGTGTATAACACTATTAGGGGGGTGCTGTGTATTAAACTATTAGGGGGGTGCTGTGTATAACACTATTAGGGGGGTGCTGTGTATAATACTATTAGGGGGGTGCTGTGTATTAAACTATTAGGGGGGTGCTGTGTATAACACTATTAGGGGGGTTCTGTGTATAACACTATTAGGGGGGTGCTGTGTATTAAACTATTAGGGGGGTGCTGTGTATAACACTATTAGGGGGTGCTGTGTATTAAACTATTAGGGGGGTGCTGTGTATAACACTATTAGGGGGGTGCTGTGTATAACACTATTAGGGGGGTGCTGTGTATTAAACTATTAGGGGGGTGCTGTGTATAACACTATTATTGGGGTGCTGTGTATTAAACTATTAGGGGGGTGCTGTGTATAACACTATTAGGGGGGTGCTGTGTATAAAACTATTAGGGGGGTGCTGTGTATTAAATTATTAGGGGGGTGCTGTGTATTAAACAATTAGGGGGGTGCTGTGTATAATACTATTAGGGGGGTGCTGTGTATTAAACTATTAGGGGGGTGCTGTGTATAACACTATTAGGGGGGTTCTGTGTATAACACTATTAGGGGGGTGCTGTGTATTAAACTATTAGGGGGGTGCTGTGTATAACACTATTAGGGGGTGCTGTGTATTAAACTATTAGGGGGGTGCTGTGTATAACACTATTAGGGGGGTGCTGTGTATAACACTATTAGAGGGGTGCTGTGTATTAAACTATTAGGGGGGTGCTGTGTATAACACTATTATTGGGGTGCTGTGTATTAAACTATTAGGGGGGTGCTGTGTATAATACTATTAGGGGGGTGCTGTGTATTAAACTATTAGGGGGGTGCTGTGTATAACACTATTAGGGGGGTTCTGTGTATAACACTATTAGGGGGGTGCTGTGTATTAAACTATTATGGGGGTGCTGTGTATAACACTATTAGGGGGTGCTGTGTATTAAACAATTAGGGGGGTGCTGTGTATTAAACTATTAGGGGGGTGCTGTGTATAACACTATTGGGGGGGTGCTGTGTATTAAACTATTAGGGGGGTGCTGTGTATAACACTATTATTGGGGTGCTGTGTATTAAACTATTAGGGGGGTGCTGTGTATAACACTATTATTGGGGTGCTGTGTATTAAATTATTAGGGGGGTTCTGTGTATAACACTATTAGGGGGGTGCTGTGTATAACACTATTAGGGGGGTGCTGTGTATAACAATATTAGGGGGGTGCTGTGTATAACACTATTAGGGGGGTGCTGTGTATAACACTATTAGGGGGGTGCTGTGTATTAAACTATTAGGGGGGTGCTGTGTATAACACTATTATTGGGGTGCTGTGTATTAAACTATTAGGGGGGTGCTGTGTATAACACTATTAGGGGGGTGCTGTGTATTAAATTATTAGGGGGGTGCTGTGTATTAAACAATTAGGGGGGTGCTGTGTATTAAACAATTAGGGGGGTGCTGTGTATTAAACTATTAGGGGGGTGCTGTGTATAACACTATTAGGGGGGTGCTGTGTATTAAACTATTAGGGGGGTGCTGTGTATAACACTATTAGGGGGGTGCTGTGTATTAAATTATTAGGGGGGTGCTGTGTATTAAACAATTAGGGGGGTGCTGTGTATTAAACAATTAGGGGGTGCTGTGTATTAAACAATTAGGGGGTGCTGTGTATTAAACTATTAGGGGGGTGCTGTGTATAACACTATTAGGGGGGTGCTGTGTATAACACTATTGGGGGTGCTGTGTATTAAACTATTAGGGGGGTGCTGTGTATAACACTATTATTGGGGTGCTGTGTATTAAACTATTAGGGGGGTGCTGTGTATAACACTATTATTGGGGTGCTGTGTATTAAATTATTAGGGGGGTTCTGTGTATAACACTATTAGGGGGGTGCTGTGTATAACACTATTAGAGGGGTGCTGTGTATTAAACTATTAGGGGAGTGCTGTGTATTAAACTATTAGGGGGGTGCTTTGTATAACACTATTAGGGGGGTGCTGTGTATAACACTATTAGGGGGGTGCTGTGTATTAAACTATTAGGGGGGTGCTGTGTATAACACTATTAGGGGGGTGCTGTGTATAACAATATTAGGGGGGTGCTGTGTATAACACTATTAGGGGGGTGCTGTGTATAACACTATTAGGGGGGTGCTGTGTATTAAACTATTAGGGGGGTGCTGTGTATAACACTATTATTGGGGTGCTGTGTATTAAACTATTAGGGGGGTGCTGTGTATAACACTATTAGGGGGGTGCTGTGTATAACAATATTAGGGGGCTGCTGTTTATAACACTATTAGGGGGGTGCTGTGTATAACACTATTAGGTTGGTGCTGTGTATTAAACTATTAGGGGGGTGCTGTGTATAACACTATTATTGGGGTGCTGTGTATTAAACTATTAGGGGGGTGCTGTGTATAACACTATTAGGGGGGTGCTGTGTATAACACTATTAGGGGGGTGCTGTGTATTAAATTATTAGGGGGGTGCTGTGTATTAAACAATTAGGGGGGTGCTGTGTATTAAACAATTAGGGGGGTGCTGTGTATTAAACTATTAGGGGGGTGCTGTGTATAACACTATTGGGGGGGTGCTGTGTATTAAACTATTAGGGGGGTGCTGTGTATAACACTATTATTGGGGTGCTGTGTATTAAACTATTAGGGGGTGCTGTGTATAACACTATTATTGGGGTGCTGTGTATTAAATTATTAGGGGGGTTCTGTGTATAACACTATTAGGGGGGTGCTGTGTATAACACTATTATTGGGGTGCTGTGTATTAAACTATTAGGGGGGTGCTGTGTATAACACTATTATTGGGGTGCTGTGTATTAAATTATTAGGGGGGTTCTGTGTATAACACTATTAGGGGGGTGCTGTGTATAACAGTATTAGGGGGGGTGCTGTGTATTAAATTATTAGGGGGGTGTTGTGTATTAAACTATTAGGGGGGTGCTGTGTATTAAACTATTAGGGGGGTGCTGTGTATAACACTATTAGGGGGGTGCTGTGTATTAAACTATTAGGGGGGTGCTTTGTATAACACTATTAGGGGGGTGCTGTGTATAACAATATTAGGGGGGTGCTGTGTATAACACTATTAGGGGGTTGCTGTGTATAACACTATTAGGTTGGTGCTGTGTATTAAACTATTAGGGGGGTGCTGTGTATAACACTATTATTGGGGTGCTGTGTATTAAACTATTAGGGGGTGCTGTGTATAACACTATTAGGGGGGTGCTGTGTATTAAATTATTAGGGGGGTGCTGCGTATTAAACAATTAGGGGGGTGCTGTGTATTAAACAATTAGGGGGTGCTGTGTATTAAACTATTAGGGGGGTGCTGTGTATAACACTATTAGGGGGGTGCTGTGTATAACACTATTGGGGGGTGCTGTGTATTAAACTATTAGGGGGGTGCTGTGTATAACACTATTATTGGGGTGCTGTGTATTAAATTATTAGGGGGGTTCTGTGTATAACACTATTAGGGGGGTGCTGTGTATAACACTATTAGGGGGGTGCTGTGTATTAAACTATTAGGGGGGTGCTGTGTATAACACTATTAGGGGGGTGCTGTGTATTAAACTATTAGGGGGGTGCTTTGTATAACACTATTAGGGGGGTGCTGTGTATAACACTATTAGGGGGGTGCTGTGTATTAAACTATTAGGGGGGTGCTGTGTATAACACTATTAGGGGGGTGCTGTGTATAACACTATTAGGGGGGTGCTGTGTATAACACTATTAGGGGGGTGCTGTGTATAACACTATTAGGGGGGTGCTGTGTATTAAACTATTAGGGGGGTGCTGTGTATAACACTATTATTGGGGTGCTGTGTATTAAACTATTAGGGGGGTGCTGTGTATAACACTATTATTGGGGTGCTGTGTATTAAATTATTAGGGGGGTTCTGTGTATAACACTATTAGGGGGGTGCTGTGTATAACAGTATTAGGGGGGGTGCTGTGTATTAAATTATTAGGGGGGTGTTGTGTATTAAACTATTAGGGGGGTGCTGTGTATTAAACTATTAGGGGGGTGCTGTGTATAACACTATTAGGGGGGTGCTGTGTATTAAACTATTAGGGGGGTGCTGTGTATAACACTATTAGGGGGTGCTGTGTATAACACTATTAGGGGGGTGCTGTGTATTAAACTATTAGGGGGGTGCTGTGTATAACACTATTAAGGGGGTTCTGTGTATAACACTATTAGGGGGGTGCTGTGTATAACACTTTAAGGGGGGTGCTGTGTATTAAACTATTAGGGGGGTGCTGTGTATAACACTATTATTGGGGTGCTGTGTATTAAACTATTAGGGGGGTGCTGTGTATAACACTATTAGGGGGGTGCTGTGTATAACACTATTAGGGGGGTGCTGTGTATTAAACTATTAGGGGGGTGCTGTGTATTAAACTATTAGGGGGCTGCTGTGTATAACACTATTAGGGGGTGCTGTGTATTAAATTATTAGGGGGGTGCTGTGTATTAAACTATTAGGGGGGTGCTGTGTATTAAACTATTAGGGGGGTGCTGTGTTTTAAATTATTAGGGGGGTGCTGTGTATAACACTACTAGGGGGGTGCTGTGTAGTAAACAATTAGGGGGGTGCTGTGTATAACACTATTAGGGGGGTGCTGTGTATTAAATTATTAGGGGGGTGATGTGTATTAAACTATTAGGGGGGTGCTGTGTATTAAACTATTAGGGGGGTGCAGTGTATAACACTATTAGGGGGGTGCTGTGTATTAAATTATTAGGGGGGTGCTGTGTATTAAACTATTAGGGGGGTGCTGTGTATAACACTATTAGGGGGGTGCTGTGTATAATACTATTAGGGGGGTGCTGTGTATTAAACTATTAGGGGGGTGCTGTGTATAACACTATTAGGGGGGTTCTGTGTATAACACTATTAGGGGGGTGCTGTGTATTAAACTATTAGGGGGGTGCTGTGTATAACACTATTAGGGGGTGCTGTGTATTAAACTATTAGGGGGGTGCTGTGTATTAAACTATTAGGGGGGTGCTGTGTATAACACTATTAGGTTGGTGCTGTGTATTAAACTATTAGGTGGGTGCTGTGTATAACACTATTATTGGGGGTGCTGTGTATTAAACTATTAGGGGGGTGCTGTGTATAACACTATTAGGGGGGTGCTGTGTATTAAATTATTAGGGGGTGATGTGTATTAAACTATTAGGGGGGTGCTGTGTATTAAACTATTAGGGGGTGCTGTGTATAACACTATTAGGGGGGTGCTGTGTATTAAACTATTAGGGGGGTGCTTTGTATAACACTATTAGGGGGGTGCTGTGTATAACACTATTAGGGGGGTGCTGTGTATTAAACTATTAGGAGGGTGCTGTGTATAACACTATTAGGGGGGTGCTG
Organism: Leptodactylus fuscus; assembly: GCF_031893055.1. NCBI lineage: Eukaryota > Metazoa > Chordata > Amphibia > Anura > Leptodactylidae > Leptodactylus > Leptodactylus fuscus. The sequence continues at coordinate 18,469 of NW_027440851.1, forward strand.
TGTATAACAATATTAGGGGGGTGCTGTGTATAACACTATTAGGGGGGTGCTGTGTATAACACTATTAGGGGGGTGCTGTGTATTAAACTATTAGGGGGGTGCTGTGTATAACACTATTATTGGGGTGCTGTGTATTAAACTATTAGGGGGGTTCTGTGTATAACACTATTAGGGGGGTGCTGTGTATTAAATTATTAGGGGGGTGCTGTGTATTAAACAAATAGGGGGGTGCTGTGTATTAAACAATTAGGGGGGTGCTGTGTATTAAACTATTAGGGGGGTGCTGTGTATAACACTATTAGGGGGGTGCTGTGTATAACACTATTGGGGTGTGCTGTGTATTAAACTATTAGGGGGTGCTGTGTATAACACTATTATTGGGGTGCTGTGTATTAAACTATTAGGGGGGTGCTGTGTATAACACTATTATTGGGGTGCTGTGTATTAAATTATTAGGGGGGTTCTGTGTATAACACTATTAGGGGGGTGCTGTGTATAACAGTATTAGGGGGGTGCTGTGTATTAAATTATTAGGGGGGTGTTGTGTATTAAACTATTAGGGGGGTGCTGTGTATTAAACTATTAGGGGGGTGCTGTGTATTAAACTATTAGGGGGGTGCTGTGTATTAAACTATTAGGGGGGTGCTGTGTATTAAATTATTAGGGGGGTGCTGTGTATAACACTACTAGGGGGGTGCTGTGTATTAAACTATTAGGGGGGTGCTGTGTATTAAATTATTAGGGGGGTGCTGTGTATTAAACTATTAGGGGGGTGCTGTGTATTAAACTATTAGGGGGGTGCTGTGTATAACACTATTAGGGGGGCGCTGTCTATTAAAATATTAGGGGGGTGCTGTGTATAACACTATTAGGGGGGTGCTGTGTATTAAACTATTAGGGGGGTGCTGTGTATTAAACTATTAGGGGGGTGCTGTGTATAACACTATTATTGGGGTGCTGTGTATTAAACTATTAGGGGGTGCTGTGTATAACACTATTAGGGGGGTGCTGTGTATTAAATTATTAGGGGGGTGCTGTGTATTAAACAATTAGGGGGGTGCTGTGTATTAAACAATTAGGGGGTGCTGTGTATTAAACTATTAGGGGGGTGCTGTGTATAACACTATTAGGGGGGTGCTGTGTATAACACTATTGGGGGGTGCTGTGTATTAAACTATTAGGGGGGTGCTGTGTATAACACTATTATTGGGGTGCTGTGTATTAAACTATTAGGGGGGTGCTGTGTATAACACTATTATTGGGGTGCTGTGTATTAAAATATTAGGGGGGTTCTGTGCATAACACTATTAGGGGGGTGCTGTGTATAACACTATTAGGGGGGTGCTGTGTATTAAACTATTAGGGGGGTGCTGTGTATAACACTATTATTGGGGTGCTGTGTATTAAACTATTAGGGGGGTGCTGTGTATAACACTATTAGGGGGGTGCTGTGTATAACACTATTAGGGGGGTGCTGTGTATTAAATTATTAGGGGGGTGCTGTGTATTAAACAATTAGGGGGGTGCTGTGTATTAAACAATTAGGGGGGGTGCTGTGTATTAAACTATTAGGGGGGTGCTGTGTATAACACTATTGGGGGGGTGCTGTGTATTAAACTATTAGGGGGGTGCTGTGTATAACACTATTATTGGGGTGCTGTGTATTAAACTATTAGGGGGGTGCTGTGTATAACACTATTATTGGGGTGCTGTGTATTAAATTATTAGGGGGGTTCTGTGTATAACACTATTAGGGGGGTGCTGTGTATAACAGTATTAGGGGGGTGCTGTGTATTAAATTATTAGGGGGGTGTTGTGTATTAAACTATTAGGGGGCTGCTGTGTATTAAACTATTAGGGGGGTGCTGTGTATAACACTATTAGGGGGGTGCTGTGTATTAAACTATAAGGGGGGTGCTGTGTATAACACTATTAGGGGGGTGCTGAGTATAAAACTATTAGGGGGTGCTGTGTATTAAAATATTAGGGGGGTGCTGTGTATAACACTATTAAGGGGGTTCTGTGTATAACACTATTAGGGGGGTGCTGTGTATAACACTATTAGGGGGGTGCTGTGTATTAAACTATTAGGGGGGTGCTGTGTATAACACTATTATTAGGGTGCTGTGTATTAAACTATTAGGGGGGTGCTGTGTATAACACTATTAGGGGGGTGCTGTGTATAACACTATTAGGGATGTGCTGTGTATTAAACTATTAGGGGGGTGCTGTGTATTAAACTATTAGGGGGCTGCTGTGTATAACACTATTAGGGGGTGCTGTGTATTAAATTATTAGGGGGGTGTTGTGTATTAAACTATTAGGGGGGTGCTGTGTATTAAACTATTAGGGGGGTGCTGTGTATTAAATTATTAGGGGGGTGCTGTGTATAACACTACTAGGGGGGTGCTGTGTAGTAAACAATTAGGGGGGTGCTGTGTATAACACTATTAGGGGGGTGCTGTGTATTAATTTATTAGGGGGTGATGTGTATTAAACTATTAGGGGGGTGCTGTGTATTAAACTATTAGGGGGGTGCTGTGTATAACACTATTAGGGGGGTGCTGTGTATTAAACTATTAGGGGGGTGCTTTGTATAACACTATTAGGGTGGTGCTGTGTATAACACTATTAGGGGGGTGCTGTGTATTAAACTATTAGGGGGGTGCTGTGTATAACACTATTAGGGGGGTGCTGTGTATAACAATATTAGGGGGCTCTGTGTATAACACTATTAGGGGGGTGCTGTGTATAACACTATTAGGGGGTGCTGTGTATTAAACTATTAGGGGGGTGCTGTGTATAACACTATTATTGGGGTGCTGTGTATTAAACTATTAGGGGGGTGCTGTGTATAACACTATTATTGGGGTGCTGTGTATTAAATTATTAGGGGGGTTCTGTGTATAACACTATTAGGGGGGTGCTGTGTATAACAGTATTAGGGGGGTGCTGTGTATTAAATTATTAGGGGGGTGTTGTGTATTAAACTATTAGGGGGTGCTGTGTATTAAACTATTAGGGGGGTGCTGTGTATAACACTATTAGGGGGGTGCTGTGTATTAAACTATTAGGGGGGTGCTGTGTATAACACTATTAGGGGGGTGCTGAGTATAACACTATTAGGGGGTGCTGTGTATTAAAATATTAGGGGGGTGCAGTGTATAACACTATTAAGGGGGTTCTGTGTATAACACTATTAGGGGGGTGCTGTGTATAACAATATTAGGGGGGTGCTGTGTATAACACTATTAGGGGGGTGCTGTGTATAACACTATTAGGGGGGTGCTGTGTATTAAACTATTAGGGGGGTGCTGTGTATAACACTATTATTGGGGTGCTGTGTATTAAACTATTAGGGGGGTGCTGTGTATAACACTATTAGGGGGGTGCTGTGTATAACAATATTAGGGGGCTGCTGTGTATAACACTATTAGGGGGGTGCTGTGTATAACACTATTAGGTTGGTGCTGTGTATTAAACTATTAGGGGGGTGCTGTGTATAACACTATTATTGGGGTGCTGTGTATTAAACTATTAGGGGGGTGCTGTGTATAACACTATTAGGGGGGTGCTGTGTATAACACTATTAGGGGGGTGCTGTGTATTAAATTATTAGGGGGGTGCTGTGTATTAAACAATTAGGGGGGTGCTGTGTATTAAACAATTAGGGGGGTGCTGTGTATTAAACTATTAGGGGGGTGCTGTGTATAACACTATTGGGGGGGTGCTGTGTATTAAACTATTAGGGGGGTGCTGTGTATAACACTATTATTGGGGTGCTGTGTATTAAACTATTAGGGGGTGCTGTGTATAACACTATTATTGGGGTGCTGTGTATTAAATTATTAGGGGGGGTTCTGTGTATAACACTATTAGGGGGGTGCTGTGTATAACACTATTATTGGGGTGCTGTGTATTAAACTATTAGGGGGGTGCTGTGTATAACACTATTATTGGGGTGCTGTGTATTAAATTATTAGGGGGGTTCTGTGTATAACACTATTAGGGGGGTGCTGTGTATAACAGTATTAGGGGGGGTGCTGTGTATTAAATTATTAGGGGGGTGTTGTGTATTAAACTATTAGGGGGGTGCTGTGTATTAAACTATTAGGGGGGTGCTGTGTATAACACTATTAGGGGGGGTGCTGTGTATTAAACTATTAGGGGGGTGCTTTGTATAACACTATTAGGGGGGTGCTGTGTATAACAATATTAGGGGGGTGCTGTGTATAACACTATTAGGGGGTTGCTGTGTATAACACTATTAGGTTGGTGCTGTGTATTAAACTATTAGGGGGGTGCTGTGTATAACACTATTATTGGGGTGCTGTGTATTAAACTATTAGGGGGTGCTGTGTATAACACTATTAGGGGGGTGCTGTGTATTAAATTATTAGGGGGGTGCTGCGTATTAAACAATTAGGGGGGGTGCTGTGTATTAAACAATTAGGGGGTGCTGTGTATTAAACTATTAGGGGGGTGCTGTGTATAACACTATTAGGGGGGTGCTGTGTATAACACTATTGGGGGGTGCTGTGTATTAAACTATTAGGGGGGTGCTGTGTATAACACTATTATTGGGGTGCTGTGTATTAAATTATTAGGGGGGTTCTGTGTATAACACTATTAGGGGGGTGCTGTGTATAACACTATTAGGGGGGTGCTGTGTATTAAACTATTAGGGGGGTGCTGTGTATAACACTATTAGGGGGGTGCTGTGTATTAAACTATTAGGGGGGTGCTTTGTATAACACTATTAGGGGGGTGCTGTGTATAACACTATTAGGGGGGTGCTGTGTATTAAACTATTAGGGGGGTGCTGTGTATAACACTATTAGGGGGGTGCTGTGTATAACACTATTAGGGGGGTGCTGTGTATAACACTATTAGGGGGGTGCTGTGTATAACACTATTAGGGGGGTGCTGTGTATTAAACTATTAGGGGGGTGCTGTGTATAACACTATTATTGGGGTGCTGTGTATTAAACTATTAGGGGGGTGCTGTGTATAACACTATTATTGGGGTGCTGTGTATTAAATTATTAGGGGGGTTCTGTGTATAACACTATTAGGGGGGGTGCTGTGTATAACAGTATTAGGGGGGGTGCTGTGTATTAAATTATTAGGGGGGTGTTGTGTATTAAACTATTAGGGGGGTGCTGTGTATTAAACTATTAGGGGGGTGCTGTGTAAAACACTATTAGGGGGGTGCTGTGTATTAAACTATTAGGGGGGTGCTGTGTATAACACTATTAGGGGGTGCTGTGTATAACACTATTAGGGGGGTGCTGTGTATTAAACTATTAGGGGGGTGCTGTGTATAACACTATTAAGGGGGTTCTGTGTATAACACTATTAGGGGGGTGCTGTGTATAACACTTTAAGGGGGGTGCTGTGTATTAAACTATTAGGGGGGTGCTGTGTATAACACTATTATTGGGGTGCTGTGTATTAAACTATTAGGGGGGTGCTGTGTATAACACTATTAGGGGGGTGCTGTGTATAACACTATTAGGGGGGTGCTGTGTATTAAACTATTAGGGGGGTGCTGTGTATAACACTATTAGGGGGTGCTGTGTATAACACTATTAGGGGGTGCTGTGTATAACACTATTAGGGGGGTGCTGTGTATTAAACTATTAGGGGGGTGCTGTGTATAACACTATTAAGGGGGTTCTGTGTATAACACTATTAGGGGGGTGCTGTGTATAACACTTTAAGGGGGGTGCTGTGTATTAAACTATTAGGGGGGTGCTGTGTATAACACTATTATTGGGGTGCTGTGTATTAAACTATTAGGGGGGTGCTGTGTATAACACTATTAGGGGGGTGCTGTGTATAACACTATTAGGGGGGTGCTGTGTATTAAACTATTAGGGGTGCTGTGTATTAAACTATTAGGGGGGCTGCTGTGTATAACACTATTAGGGGGTGCTGTGTATTAAATTATTAGGGGGGTGCTGTGTATTAAACTATTAGGGGGGTGCTGTGTATTAAACTATTAGGGGGGTGCTGTGTTTTAAATTATTAGGGGGGTGCTGTGTATAACACTACTAGGGGGGTGCTGTGTAGTAAACAATTAGGGGGGTGCTGTGTATAACACTATTAGGGGGGTGCTGTGTATTAAATTATTAGGGGGGGTGATGTGTATTAAACTATTAGGGGGGTGCTGTGTATTAAACTATTAGGGGGGTGCAGTGTATAACACTATTAGGGGGGTGCTGTGTATTAAATTATTAGGGGGGTGCTGTGTATTAAACTATTAGGGGGGTTCTGTGTATAACACTATTAGGGGGGTGCTGTGTATAATACTATTAGGGGGGGTGCTGTGCATTAAACTATTAGGGGGGTGCTGTGTATAACACTATTAGGGGGGTTCTGTGTATAACACTATTAGGGGGGTGCTGTGTATTAAACTATTAGGGGGGTGCTGTGTATAACACTATTAGGGGGTGCTGTGTATTAAACTATTAGGGGGGTGCTGTGTATTAAACTATTAGGGGGGTGCTGTGTATAACACTATTAGGTTGGTGCTGTGTATTAAACTATTAGGTGGGTGCTGTGTATAACACTATTATTGGGGTGCTGTGTATTAAACTATTAGGGGGGTGCTGTGTATAACACTATTAGGGGGGTGCTGTGTATTAAATTATTAGGGGGTGATGTGTATTAAACTATTAGGGGGGTGCTGTGTATTAAACTATTAGGGGGTGCTGTGTATAACACTATTAGGGGGGTGCTGTGTATTAAACTATTAGGGGGGTGCTTTGTATAACACTATTAGGGGGGTGCTGTGTATAACACTATTAGGGGGGTGCTGTGTATAACACTATTGGGGTGTGCTGTGTATTAAACTATTAGGGGGTGCTGTGTATAACACTATTATTGGGGTGCTGTGTATTAAACTATTAGGGGGGTGCTGTGTATAACACTATTATTGGGGTGCTGTGTATTAAATTATTAGGGGGGTTCTGTGTATAACACTATTAGGGGGGTGCTGTGTATAACAGTATTAGGGGGGTGCTGTGTATTAAATTATTAGGGGGGTGTTGTGTATTAAACTATTAGGGGGGTGCTGTGTATTAAACTATTAGGGGGGTGCTGTGTATTAAACTATTAGGGGGGTGCTGTGTATTAAACTATTAGGGGGGTGCTGTGTATTAAATTATTAGGGGGGTGCTGTGTATAACACTACTAGGGGGGTGCTGTGTATTAAACTATTAGGGGGGTGCTGTGTATTAAATTATTAGGGGGGTGCTGTGTATTAAACTATTAGGGGGGTGCTGTGTATTAAACTATTAGGGGGGGTGCTGTGTATAACACTATTAGGGGGGCGCTGTCTATTAAAATATTAGGGGGGTGCTGTGTATAACACTATTAGGGGGGTGCTGTGTATTAAACTATTAGGGGGGTGCTGTGTATTAAACTATTAGGGGGGTGCTGTGTATAACACTATTATTGGGGTGCTGTGTATTAAACTATTAGGGGGTGCTGTGTATAACACTATTAGGGGGGTGCTGTGTATTAAATTATTAGGGGGGTGCTGTGTATTAAACAATTAGGGGGGTGCTGTGTATTAAACAATTAGGGGGTGCTGTGTATTAAACTATTAGGGGGGTGCTGTGTATAACACTATTAGGGGGGTGCTGTGTATAACACTATTGGGGGGTGCTGTGTATTAAACTATTAGGGGGGGTGCTGTGTATAACACTATTATTGGGGTGCTGTGTATTAAACTATTAGGGGGGTGCTGTGTATAACACTATTATTGGGGTGCTGTGTATTAAAATATTAGGGGGGTTCTGTGCATAACACTATTAGGGGGGGTGCTGTGTATAACACTATTAGGGGGGTGCTGTGTATTAAACTATTAGGGGGGTGCTGTGTATAACACTATTATTGGGGTGCTGTGTATTAAACTATTAGGGGGGTGCTGTGTATAACACTATTAGGGGGGTGCTGTGTATAACACTATTAGGGGGGTGCTGTGTATTAAATTATTAGGGGGGTGCTGTGTATTAAACAATTAGGGGGGTGCTGTGTATTAAACAATTAGGGGGGTGCTGTGTATTAAACTATTAGGGGGGTGCTGTGTATAACACTATTGGGGGGGTGCTGTGTATTAAACTATTAGGGGGGTGCTGTGTATAACACTATTATTGGGGTGCTGTGTATTAAACTATTAGGGGGGTGCTGTGTATAACACTATTATTGGGGTGCTGTGTATTAAATTATTAGGGGGGTTCTGTGTATAACACTATTAGGGGGGTGCTGTGTATAACAGTATTAGGGGGGTGCTGTGTATTAAATTATTAGGGGGGTGTTGTGTATTAAACTATTAGGGGGCTGCTGTGTATTAAACTATTAGGGGGGTGCTGTGTATAACACTATTAGGGGGGTGCTGTGTATTAAACTATTAGGGGGGTGCTGTGTATAACACTATTAGGGGGGTGCTGAGTATAACACTATTAGGGGGTGCTGTGTATTAAAATATTAGGGGGGTGCTGTGTATAACACTATTAAGGGGGTTCTGTGTATAACACTATTAGGGGGGTGCTGTGTATAACACTATTAGGGGGGTGCTGTGTATTAAACTATTAGGGGGGTGCTGTGTATAACACTATTATTGGGGTGCTGTGTATTAAACTATTAGGGGGGTGCTGTGTATAACACTATTAGGGGGGGTGCTGTGTATAACACTATTAGGGATGTGCTGTGTATTAAACTATTAGGGGGGTGCTGTGTATTAAACTATTAGGGGGCTGCTGTGTATAACACTATTAGGGGGTGCTGTGTATTAAATTATTAGGGGGGTGTTGTGTATTAAACTATTAGGGGGGTGCTGTGTATTAAACTATTAGGGGGGTGCTGTGTATTAAATTATTAGGGGGGTGCTGTGTATAACACTACTAGGGGGGTGCTGTGTAGTAAACAATTAGGGGGGTGCTGTGTATAACACTATTAGGGGGGTGCTGTGTATTAATTTATTAGGGGGTGATGTGTATTAAACTATTAGGGGGGTGCTGTGTATTAAACTATTAGGGGGGTGCTGTGTATAACACTATTAGGGGGGTGCTGTGTATTAAACTATTAGGGGGGTGCTTTGTATAACACTATTAGGGGGGGTGCTGTGTATAACACTATTAGGGGGGTGCTGTGTATTAAACTATTAGGGGGGTGCTGTGTATAACACTATTAGGGGGGTGCTGTGTATAACAATATTAGGGGGCTCTGTGTATAACACTATTAGGGGGGTGCTGTGTATAACACTATTAGGGGGTGCTGTGTATTAAACTATTAGGGGGGTGCTGTGTATAACACTATTATTGGGGTGCTGTGTATTAAACTATTAGGGGGGTGCTGTGTATAACACTATTATTGGGGTGCTGTGTATTAAATTATTAGGGGGGTTCTGTGTATAACACTATTAGGGGGGTGCTGTGTATAACAGTATTAGGGGGGTGCTGTGTATTAAATTATTAGGGGGGTGTTGTGTATTAAACTATTAGGGGGTGCTGTGTATTAAACTATTAGGGGGGTGCTGTGTATAACACTATTAGGGGGGTGCTGTGTATTAAACTATTAGGGGGGTGCTGTGTATAACACTATTAGGGGGGTGCTGAGTATAACACTATTAGGGGGTGCTGTGTATTAAAATATTAGGGGGGTGCAGTGTATAACACTATTAGGGGGCTGCTGTGTATAACACTATTAGGGGGAGCTGTGTATTAAATTATTAGGGGGGTGCTGTGTATTAAACTATTAGGGGGGTGCTGTGTATAACACTATTAGGGGGTGCTGTGTATTAAACTATTAGGGGGGTGCTGTGTATAACACTATTAGGGGGGTGCTGTGTATAACACTATTAGGGGGGTGCTGTGTATTAAACTATTAGGGGGGTGCTGTGTATAACACTATTATTGGGGTGCTGTGTATTAAACTATTAGGGGGGTGCTGTGTATAATACTATTAGGGGGGTGCTGTGTATTAAACTATTAGGGGGGTGCTGTGTATAACACTATTAGGGGGGTTCTGTGTATAACACTATTAGGGGGGTGCTGTGTATTAAACTATTAGGGGGGTGCTGTGTATAACACTATTAGGGGGTGCTGTGTATTAAACAATTAGGGGGGTGCTGTGTATTAAACTATTAGGGGGGTGCTGTGTATAACACTATTGGGGGGGTGCTGTGTATTAAACTATTAGGGGGGTGCTGTGTATTAAACTATTAGGGGGCTGCTGTGTATAACACTATTAGGGGGAGCTGTGTATTAAATTATTAGGGGGGTGCTGTGTATTAAATTATTAGGGGGGTGCTGTGTATAACACTACTAGGGGGGGTGCTGTGTAGTAAACAATTAGGGGGGTGCTGTGTATAACACTATTAGGGGGGTGCTGTGTATTAAATTATTAGGGGGGTGATGTGTATTAAACTATTAGGGGGGTGCTGTGTATTAAACTATTAGGGGGGTGCTGTGTATAACACTATTAGGGGGGTGCTGTGTATTAAACTATTAGGGGGGTGCTTTGTATAACACTATTAGGGGGGTGCTGTGTATAACACTATTAGGGGGGTGCTGTGTATTAAACTATTAGGGGGGTGCTGTGTATAACACTATTAGGGGGGTGCTGTGTATAACAATATTAGGGGGGTGCTGTGTATAACACTATTAGGGGGGTGCTGTGTATAACACTATTAGGGGCGTGCTGTGTATTAAACTATTAGGGGGGTGCTGTGTATAACACTATTATTGGTGTGATGTGTATAAAACTATTAGGGGGGTGCTGTGTATAACACTATTAGGGGGGTGCTGTGTATTAAATTATTAGGGGGGTGATGTGTATTAAACTATTAGGGGGGTGCTGTGTATTAAACTATTAGGGGGGTGCTGTGTATAACACTATTAGGGGGGTGCTGTGTATTAAACTATTAGGGGGGTGCTGTGTATAACACTATTAGGGGGGTGCTGTGTATAACACTATTAGGGGGGTGCTGTGTATTAAACTATTAGGGGGGTGCTGTGTATAACACTATTAGGGGGGTGCTGTGTATAACAATATTAGGGGGGTGCTGTGTATAACACTATTAGGGGGGTGCTGTGTATAACACTATTAGGGGCGTGCTGTGTATTAAACTATTAGGGGGGTGCTGTGTATAACACTATTATTGGTGTGATGTGTATAAAACTATTAGGGGGGTGCTGTGTATAACACTATTAGGGGGGTGCTGTGTATTAAACTATTAGGGGGGTGCTGTGTATAACACTATTAGGGGGGTGCTGTGTATAATACTATTAGGGGGGTGCTGTGTATTAAACTATTAGGGGGGGTGCTGTGTATAACACTATTAGGGGGGTTCTGTGTATAACACTATTAGGGGGGTGCTGTGTATTAAACTATTAGGGGGGTGCTGTGTATAACACTATTAGGGGGTGCTGTGTATTAAACTATTAGGGGGGTGCTGTGTATAACACTATTAGGGGGGTGCTGTGTATAACACTATTAGGGGGGTGCTGTGTATTAAACTATTAGGGGGGTGCTGTGTATAACACTATTATTGGGGTGCTGTGTATTAAACTATTAGGGGGGTGCTGTGTATAACACTATTAGGGGGGTGCTGTGTATAAAACTATTAGGGGGGTGCTGTGTATTAAATTATTAGGGGGGTGCTGTGTATTAAACAATTAGGGGGGTGCTGTGTATAATACTATTAGGGGGGTGCTGTGTATTAAACTATTAGGGGGGTGCTGTGTATAACACTATTAGGGGGGTTCTGTGTATAACACTATTAGGGGGGTGCTGTGTATTAAACTATTAGGGGGGTGCTGTGTATAACACTATTAGGGGGTGCTGTGTATTAAACTATTAGGGGGGTGCTGTGTATAACACTATTAGGGGGGTGCTGTGTATAACACTATTAGGGGGGTGCTGTGTATTAAACTATTAGGGGGGTGCTGTGTATAACACTATTATTGGGGTGCTGTGTATTAAACTATTAGGGGGGGTGCTGTGTATAATACTATTAGGGGGGTGCTGTGTATTAAACTATTAGGGGGGTGCTGTGTATAACACTATTAGGGGGGTTCTGTGTATAACACTATTAGGGGGGTGCTGTGTATTAAACTATTATGGGGGTGCTGTGTATAACACTATTAGGGGGTGCTGTGTATTAAACAATTAGGGGGGTGCTGTGTATTAAACTATTAGGGGGGTGCTGTGTATAACACTATTGGGGGGGTGCTGTGTATTAAACTATTAGGGGGGGTGCTGTGTATAACACTATTATTGGGGGTGCTGTGTATTAAACTATTAGGGGGGTGCTGTGTATAACACTATTATTGGGGTGCTGTGTATTAAATTATTAGGGGGGGTTCTGTGTATAACACTATTAGGGGGGTGCTGTGTATAACACTATTAGGGGGGTGCTGTGTATAACAATATTAGGGGGGGTGCTGTGTATAACACTATTAGGGGGGGTGCTGTGTATAACACTATTAGGGGGGGTGCTGTGTATTAAACTATTAGGGGGGGTGCTGTGTATAACACTATTATTGGGGTGCTGTGTATTAAACTATTAGGGGGGTGCTGTGTATAACACTATTAGGGGGGTGCTGTGTATTAAATTATTAGGGGGGTGCTGTGTATTAAACAATTAGGGGGGTGCTGTGTATTAAACAATTAGGGGGGGTGCTGTGTATTAAACTATTAGGGGGGTGCTGTGTATAACACTATTAGGGGGGTGCTGTGTATTAAACTATTAGGGGAGGTGCTGTGTATAACACTATTAGGGGGGTGCTGTGTATTAAATTATTAGGGGGGTGCTGTGTATTAAACAATTAGGGGGGTGCTGTGTATTAAACAATTAGGGGGGTGCTGTGTATTAAACAATTAGGGGGTGCTGTGTATTAAACTATTAGGGGGGTGCTGTGTATAACACTATTAGGGGGGTGCTGTGTATAACACTATTGAGGGTGCTGTGTATTAAACTATTAGGGGGGTGCTGTGTATAACACTATTATTGGGGTGCTGTGTATTAAACTATTAGGGGGGTGCTGTGTATAACACTATTATTGGGGTGCTGTGTATTAAATTATTAGGGGGGTTCTGTGTATAACACTATTAGGGGGGTGCTGTGTATAACACTATTAGAGGGGTGCTGTGTATTAAACTATTAGGGGAGTGCTGTGTATTAAACTATTAGGGGGGTGCTTTGTATAACACTATTAGGGGGGTGCTGTGTATAACACTATTAGGGGGGTGCTGTGTATTAAACTATTAGGGGGGTGCTGTGTATAACACTATTAGGGGGGTGCTGTGTATAACAATATTAGGGGGGTGCTGTGTATAACACTATTAGGGGGGTGCTGTGTATAACACTATTAGGGGGGTGCTGTGTATTAAACTATTAGGGGGGTGCTGTGTATAACACTATTATTGGGGTGCTGTGTATTAAACTATTAGGGGGGTGCTGTGTATAACACTATTAGGGGGGTGCTGTGTATAACAATATTAGGGGGCTGCTGTGTATAACACTATTAGGGGGGTGCTGTGTATAACACTATTAGGTTGGTGCTGTGTATTAAACTATTAGGGGGGTGCTGTGTATAACACTATTATTGGGGTGCTGTGTATTAAACTATTAGGGGGGTGCTGTGTATAACACTATTAGGGGGGTGCTGTGTATAACACTATTAGGGGGGTGCTGTGTATTAAATTATTAGGGGGGTGCTGTGTATTAAACAATTAGGGGGGTGCTGTGTATTAAACAATTAGGGGGGTGCTGTGTATTAAACTATTAGGGGGGTGCTGTGTATAACACTATTGGGGGGGTGCTGTGTATTAAACTATTAGGGGGGTGCTGTGTATAACACTATTATTGGGGTGCTGTGTATTAAACTATTAGGGGGTGCTGTGTATAACACTATTATTGGGGTGCTGTGTATTAAATTATTAGGGGGGTTCTGTGTATAACACTATTAGGGGGGTGCTGTGTATAACACTATTATTGGGGTGCTGTGTATTAAACTATTAGGGGGGTGCTGTGTATAACACTATTATTGGGGTGCTGTGTATTAAATTATTAGGGGGGTTCTGTGTATAACACTATTAGGGGGGTGCTGTGTATAACAGTATTAGGGGGGGTGCTGTGTATTAAATTATTAGGGGGGTGTTGTGTATTAAACTATTAGGGGGGTGCTGTGTATTAAACTATTAGGGGGGTGCTGTGTATAACACTATTAGGGGGGTGCTGTGTATTAAACTATTAGGGGGGTGCTTTGTATAACACTATTAGGGGGGTGCTGTGTATAACAATATTAGGGGGGTGCTGTGTATAACACTATTAGGGGGTTGCTGTGTATAACACTATTAGGTTGGTGCTGTGTATTAAACTATTAGGGGGGTGCTGTGTATAACACTATTATTGGGGTGCTGTGTATTAAACTATTAGGGGGTGCTGTGTATAACACTATTAGGGGGGGTGCTGTGTATTAAATTATTAGGGGGGTGCTGCGTATTAAACAATTAGGGGGGTGCTGTGTATTAAACAATTAGGGGGTGCTGTGTATTAAACTATTAGGGGGGTGCTGTGTATAACACTATTAGGGGGGTGCTGTGTATAACACTATTGGGGGGTGCTGTGTATTAAACTATTAGGGGGGTGCTGTGTATAACACTATTATTGGGGTGCTGTGTATTAAATTATTAGGGGGGTTCTGTGTATAACACTATTAGGGGGGTGCTGTGTATAACACTATTAGGGGGGTGCTGTGTATTAAACTATTAGGGGGGTGCTGTGTATAACACTATTAGGGGGGTGCTGTGTATTAAACTATTAGGGGGGTGCTTTGTATAACACTATTAGGGGGGTGCTGTGTATAACACTATTAGGGGGGTGCTGTGTATTAAACTATTAGGGGGGTGCTGTGTATAACACTATTAGGGGGGTGCTGTGTATAACACTATTAGGGGGGTGCTGTGTATAACACTATTAGGGGGGTGCTGTGTATAACACTATTAGGGGGGTGCTGTGTATTAAACTATTAGGGGGGTGCTGTGTATAACACTATTATTGGGGTGCTGTGTATTAAACTATTAGGGGGGTGCTGTGTATAACACTATTATTGGGGTGCTGTGTATTAAATTATTAGGGGGGTTCTGTGTATAACACTATTAGGGGGGTGCTGTGTATAACAGTATTAGGGGGGGTGCTGTGTATTAAATTATTAGGGGGGTGTTGTGTATTAAACTATTAGGGGGGTGCTGTGTATTAAACTATTAGGGGGGTGCTGTGTATAACACTATTAGGGGGGTGCTGTGTATTAAACTATTAGGGGGGTGCTGTGTATAACACTATTAGGGGGTGCTGTGTATAACACTATTAGGGGGGTGCTGTGTATTAAACTATTAGGGGGGTGCTGTGTATAACACTATTAAGGGGGTTCTGTGTATAACACTATTAGGGGGGTGCTGTGTATAACACTTTAAGGGGGGTGCTGTGTATTAAACTATTAGGGGGGTGCTGTGTATAACACTATTATTGGGGTGCTGTGTATTAAACTATTAGGGGGGTGCTGTGTATAACACTATTAGGGGGGTGCTGTGTATAACACTATTAGGGGGGTGCTGTGTATTAAACTATTAGGGGGGTGCTGTGTATTAAACTATTAGGGGGCTGCTGTGTATAACACTATTAGGGGGTGCTGTGTATTAAATTATTAGGGGGGTGCTGTGTATTAAACTATTAGGGGGGTGCTGTGTATTAAACTATTAGGGGGGTGCTGTGTTTTAAATTATTAGGGGGGTGCTGTGTATAACACTACTAGGGGGGTGCTGTGTAGTAAACAATTAGGGGGGTGCTGTGTATAACACTATTAGGGGGGTGCTGTGTATTAAATTATTAGGGGGGGTGATGTGTATTAAACTATTAGGGGGGTGCTGTGTATTAAACTATTAGGGGGGTGCAGTGTATAACACTATTAGGGGGGTGCTGTGTATTAAATTATTAGGGGGGTGCTGTGTATTAAACTATTAGGGGGGTGCTGTGTATAACACTATTAGGGGGGTGCTGTGTATAATACTATTAGGGGGGTGCTGTGTATTAAACTATTAGGGGGGTGCTGTGTATAACACTATTAGGGGGGTTCTGTGTATAACACTATTAGGGGGGTGCTGTGTATTAAACTATTAGGGGGGTGCTGTGTATAACACTATTAGGGGGTGCTGTGTATTAAACTATTAGGGGGGTGCTGTGTATTAAACTATTAGGGGGGTGCTGTGTATAACACTATTAGGTTGGTGCTGTGTATTAAACTATTAGGTGGGTGCTGTGTATAACACTATTATTGGGGTGCTGTGTATTAAACTATTAGGGGGGTGCTGTGTATAACACTATTAGGGGGGTGCTGTGTATTAAATTATTAGGGGGTGATGTGTATTAAACTATTAGGGGGGTGCTGTGTATTAAACTATTAGGGGGTGCTGTGTATAACACTATTAGGGGGGTGCTGTGTATTAAACTATTAGGGGGGTGCTTTGTATAACACTATTAGGGGGGTGCTGTGTATAACACTATTAGGGGGGTGCTGTGTATTAAACTATTAGGAGGGTGCTGTGTATAACACTATTAGGGGGGTGCTGTGTATAACAATATTAGGGGGGTGCTGTGTATAACACTATTAGGGGGGTGCTGTGTATAACACTATTAGGGGGGTGCTGTGTATTAAACTATTAGGGGGGTGCTGTGTATAACACTATTATTGGGGTGCTGTGTATTAAACTATTAGGGGGGTTCTGTGTATAACACTATTAGGGGGGTGCTGTGTATTAAATTATTAGGGGGGTGCTGTGTATTAAACAATTAGGGGGGTGCTGTGTATTAAACAATTAGGGGGGTGCTGTGTATTAAACTATTAGGGGGGTGCTGTGTATAACACTATTAGGGGGGTGCTGTGTATAACACTATTGGGGTGTGCTGTGTATTAAACTATTAGGGGGTGCTGTGTATAACACTATTATTGGGGTGCTGTGTATTAAACTATTAGGGGGGTGCTGTGTATAACACTATTATTGGGGTGCTGTGTATTAAATTATTAGGGGGGTTCTGTGTATAACACTATTAGGGGGGTGCTGTGTATAACAGTATTAGGGGGGTGCTGTGTATTAAATTATTAGGGGGGTGTTGTGTATTAAACTATTAGGGGGGTGCTGTGTATTAAACTATTAGGGGGGTGCTGTGTATTAAACTATTAGGGGGGTGCTGTGTATTAAACTATTAGGGGGGTGCTGTGTATTAAATTATTAGGGGGGTGCTGTGTATAACACTACTAGGGGGGTGCTGTGTATTAAACTATTAGGGGGGTGCTGTGTATTAAATTATTAGGGGGGTGCTGTGTATTAAACTATTAGGGGGGTGCTGTGTATTAAACTATTAGGGGGGTGCTGTGTATAACACTATTAGGGGGGCGCTGTCTATTAAAATATTAGGGGGGTGCTGTGTATAACACTATTAGGGGGGTGCTGTGTATTAAACTATTAGGGGGGTGCTGTGTATTAAACTATTAGGGGGGTGCTGTGTATAACACTATTATTGGGGTGCTGTGTATTAAACTATTAGGGGGTGCTGTGTATAACACTATTAGGGGGGTGCTGTGTATTAAATTATTAGGGGGGTGCTGTGTATTAAACAATTAGGGGGGTGCTGTGTATTAAACAATTAGGGGGTGCTGTGTATTAAACTATTAGGGGGGTGCTGTGTATAACACTATTAGGGGGGTGCTGTGTATAACACTATTGGGGGGTGCTGTGTATTAAACTATTAGGGGGGTGCTGTGTATAACACTATTATTGGGGTGCTGTGTATTAAACTATTAGGGGGGTGCTGTGTATAACACTATTATTGGGGTGCTGTGTATTAAAATATTAGGGGGGTTCTGTGCATAACACTATTAGGGGGGTGCTGTGTATAACACTATTAGGGGGGTGCTGTGTATTAAACTATTAGGGGGGTGCTGTGTATAACACTATTATTGGGGTGCTGTGTATTAAACTATTAGGGGGGTGCTGTGTATAACACTATTAGGGGGGTGCTGTGTATAACACTATTAGGGGGGTGCTGTGTATTAAATTATTAGGGGGGTGCTGTGTATTAAACAATTAGGGGGGTGCTGTGTATTAAACAATTAGGGGGGTGCTGTGTATTAAACTATTAGGGGGGTGCTGTGTATAACACTATTGGGGGGGTGCTGTGTATTAAACTATTAGGGGGGTGCTGTGTATAACACTATTATTGGGGTGCTGTGTATTAAACTATTAGGGGGGTGCTGTGTATAACACTATTATTGGGGTGCTGTGTATTAAATTATTAGGGGGGTTCTGTGTATAACACTATTAGGGGGGTGCTGTGTATAACAGTATTAGGGGGGTGCTGTGTATTAAATTATTAGGGGGGTGTTGTGTATTAAACTATTAGGGGGCTGCTGTGTATTAAACTATTAGGGGGGTGCTGTGTATAACACTATTAGGGGGGTGCTGTGTATTAAACTATTAGGGGGGTGCTGTGTATAACACTATTAGGGGGGTGCTGAGTATAACACTATTAGGGGGTGCTGTGTATTAAAATATTAGGGGGGTGCTGTGTATAACACTATTAAGGGGGTTCTGTGTATAACACTATTAGGGGGGTGCTGTGTATAACACTATTAGGGGGGTGCTGTGTATTAAACTATTAGGGGGGTGCTGTGTATAACACTATTATTGGGGTGCTGTGTATTAAACTATTAGGGGGGTGCTGTGTATAACACTATTAGGGGGGTGCTGTGTATAACACTATTAGGGATGTGCTGTGTATTAAACTATTAGGGGGGTGCTGTGTATTAAACTATTAGGGGGCTGCTGTGTATAACACTATTAGGGGGTGCTGTGTATTAAATTATTAGGGGGGTGTTGTGTATTAAACTATTAGGGGGGTGCTGTGTATTAAACTATTAGGGGGGTGCTGTGTATTAAATTATTAGGGGGGTGCTGTGTATAACACTACTAGGGGGGTGCTGTGTAGTAAACAATTAGGGGGGTGCTGTGTATAACACTATTAGGGGGGTGCTGTGTATTAATTTATTAGGGGGTGATGTGTATTAAACTATTAGGGGGGTGCTGTGTATTAAACTATTAGGGGGGTGCTGTGTATAACACTATTAGGGGGGTGCTGTGTATTAAACTATTAGGGGGGTGCTTTGTATAACACTATTAGGGGGGTGCTGTGTATAACACTATTAGGGGGGTGCTGTGTATTAAACTATTAGGGGGGTGCTGTGTATAACACTATTAGGGGGGTGCTGTGTATAACAATATTAGGGGGCTCTGTGTATAACACTATTAGGGGGGTGCTGTGTATAACACTATTAGGGGGTGCTGTGTATTAAACTATTAGGGGGGTGCTGTGTATAACACTATTATTGGGGTGCTGTGTATTAAACTATTAGGGGGGTGCTGTGTATAACACTATTATTGGGGTGCTGTGTATTAAATTATTAGGGGGGTTCTGTGTATAACACTATTAGGGGGGTGCTGTGTATAACAGTATTAGGGGGGTGCTGTGTATTAAATTATTAGGGGGGTGTTGTGTATTAAACTATTAGGGGGTGCTGTGTATTAAACTATTAGGGGGGTGCTGTGTATAACACTATTAGGGGGGTGCTGTGTATTAAACTATTAGGGGGGTGCTGTGTATAACACTATTAGGGGGGTGCTGAGTATAACACTATTAGGGGGTGCTGTGTATTAAAATATTAGGGGGGTGCAGTGTATAACACTATTAAGGGGGTTCTGTGTATAACACTATTAGGGGGGTGCTGTGTATAACAATATTAGGGGGGTGCTGTGTATAACACTATTAGGGGGGTGCTGTGTATAACACTATTAGGGGGGTGCTGTGTATTAAACTATTAGGGGGGTGCTGTGTATAACACTATTATTGGGGTGCTGTGTATTAAACTATTAGGGGGGTGCTGTGTATAACACTATTAGGGGGGTGCTGTGTATAACAATATTAGGGGGCTGCTGTGTATAACACTATTAGGGGGGTGCTGTGTATAACACTATTAGGTTGGTGCTGTGTATTAAACTATTAGGGGGGTGCTGTGTATAACACTATTATTGGGGTGCTGTGTATTAAACTATTAGGGGGGTGCTGTGTATAACACTATTAGGGGGGTGCTGTGTATAACACTATTAGGGGGGTGCTGTGTATTAAATTATTAGGGGGGTGCTGTGTATTAAACAATTAGGGGGGTGCTGTGTATTAAACAATTAGGGGGTGCTGTGTATTAAACTATTAGGGGGGTGCTGTGTATAACACTATTGGGGGGGTGCTGTGTATTAAACTATTAGGGGGGTGCTGTGTATAACACTATTATTGGGGTGCTGTGTATTAAACTATTAGGGGGTGCTGTGTATAACACTATTATTGGGGTGCTGTGTATTAAATTATTAGGGGGGTTCTGTGTATAACACTATTAGGGGGGTGCTGTGTATAACACTATTATTGGGGTGCTGTGTATTAAACTATTAGGGGGGTGCTGTGTATAACACTATTATTGGGGTGCTGTGTATTAAATTATTAGGGGGGTTCTGTGTATAACACTATTAGGGGGGTGCTGTGTATAACAGTATTAGGGGGGGTGCTGTGTATTAAATTATTAGGGGGGTGTTGTGTATTAAACTATTAGGGGGGTGCTGTGTATTAAACTATTAGGGGGGTGCTGTGTATAACACTATTAGGGGGGTGCTGTGTATTAAACTATTAGGGGGGTGCTTTGTATAACACTATTAGGGGGGTGCTGTGTATAACAATATTAGGGGGGTGCTGTGTATAACACTATTAGGGGGTTGCTGTGTATAACACTATTAGGTTGGTGCTGTGTATTAAACTATTAGGGGGGTGCTGTGTATAACACTATTATTGGGGTGCTGTGTATTAAACTATTAGGGGGTGCTGTGTATAACACTATTAGGGGGGTGCTGTGTATTAAATTATTAGGGGGGGTGCTGCGTATTAAACAATTAGGGGGGTGCTGTGTATTAAACAATTAGGGGGTGCTGTGTATTAAACTATTAGGGGGGTGCTGTGTATAACACTATTAGGGGGGTGCTGTGTATAACACTATTGGGGGGTGCTGTGTATTAAACTATTAGGGGGGTGCTGTGTATAACACTATTATTGGGGTGCTGTGTATTAAATTATTAGGGGGGTTCTGTGTATAACACTATTAGGGGGGTGCTGTGTATAACACTATTAGGGGGGTGCTGTGTATTAAACTATTAGGGGGGTGCTGTGTATAACACTATTAGGGGGGTGCTGTGTATTAAACTATTAGGGGGGTGCTTTGTATAACACTATTAGGGGGGTGCTGTGTATAACACTATTAGGGGGGTGCTGTGTATTAAAACTATTAGGGGGGTGCTGTGTATAACACTATTAGGGGGGTGCTGTGTATAACACTATTAGGGGGGTGCTGTGTATAACACTATTAGGGGGGTGCTGTGTATAACACTATTAGGGGGGTGCTGTGTATTAAACTATTAGGGGGGGTGCTGTGTATAACACTATTATTGGGGTGCTGTGTATTAAACTATTAGGGGGGTGCTGTGTATAACACTATTATTGGGGTGCTGTGTATTAAATTATTAGGGGGGTTCTGTGTATAACACTATTAGGGGGGTGCTGTGTATAACAGTATTAGGGGGGGTGCTGTGTATTAAATTATTAGGGGGGTGTTGTGTATTAAACTATTAGGGGGGTGCTGTGTATTAAACTATTAGGGGGGTGCTGTGTATAACACTATTAGGGGGGGTGCTGTGTATTAAACTATTAGGGGGGTGCTGTGTATAACACTATTAGGGGGTGCTGTGTATAACACTATTAGGGGGGGTGCTGTGTATTAAACTATTAGGGGGGTGCTGTGTATAACACTATTATTGGGGTGCTGTGTATTAAACTATTAGGGGGGTGCTGTGTATAACACTATTAGGGGGGTGCTGTGTATAACACTATTAGGGGGGTGCTGTGTATTAAACTATTAGGGGGGTGCTGTGTATAACACTATTAGGGGGTGCTGTGTATAACACTATTAGGGGGTGCTGTGTATAACACTATTAGGGGGGTGCTGTGTATTAAACTATTAGGGGGGTGCTGTGTATAACACTATTAAGGGGGTTCTGTGTATAACACTATTAGGGGGGTGCTGTGTATAACACTTTAAGGGGGGTGCTGTGTATTAAACTATTAGGGGGGTGCTGTGTATAACACTATTATTGGGGTGCTGTGTATTAAACTATTAGGGGGGTGCTGTGTATAACACTATTAGGGGGGTGCTGTGTATAACACTATTAGGGGGGTGCTGTGTATTAAACTATTAGGGGTGCTGTGTATTAAACTATTAGGGGGCTGCTGTGTATAACACTATTAGGGGGTGCTGTGTATTAAATTATTAGGGGGGTGCTGTGTATTAAACTATTAGGGGGGTGCTGTGTATTAAACTATTAGGGGGGTGCTGTGTTTTAAATTATTAGGGGGGTGCTGTGTATAACACTACTAGGGGGGTGCTGTGTAGTAAACAATTAGGGGGGTGCTGTGTATAACACTATTAGGGGGGTGCTGTGTATTAAATTATTAGGGGGGTGATGTGTATTAAACTATTAGGGGGGTGCTGTGTATTAAACTATTAGGGGGGTGCAGTGTATAACACTATTAGGGGGGTGCTGTGTATTAAATTATTAGGGGGGTGCTGTGTATTAAACTATTAGGGGGGTGCTGTGTATAACACTATTAGGGGGGTGCTGTGTATAATACTATTAGGGGGGTGCTGTGTATTAAACTATTAGGGGGGTGCTGTGTATAACACTATTAGGGGGGTTCTGTGTATAACACTATTAGGGGGGTGCTGTGTATTAAACTATTAGGGGGGTGCTGTGTATAACACTATTAGGGGGTGCTGTGTATTAAACTATTAGGGGGGTGCTGTGTATTAAACTATTAGGGGGGTGCTGTGTATAACACTATTAGGTTGGTGCTGTGTATTAAACTATTAGGTGGGTGCTGTGTATAACACTATTATTGGGGTGCTGTGTATTAAACTATTAGGGGGGTGCTGTGTATAACACTATTAGGGGGGTGCTGTGTATTAAATTATTAGGGGGTGATGTGTATTAAACTATTAGGGGGGTGCTGTGTATTAAACTATTAGGGGGTGCTGTGTATAACACTATTAGGGGGGTGCTGTGTATTAAACTATTAGGGGGGTGCTTTGTATAACACTATTAGGGGGGGGTGCTGTATATAACACTATTAGGGGGGTGCTGTGTATAACACTATTGGGGTGTGCTGTGTATTAAACTATTAGGGGGTGCTGTGTATAACACTATTATTGGGGTGCTGTGTATTAAACTATTAGGGGGGTGCTGTGTATAACACTATTATTGGGGTGCTGTGTATTAAATTATTAGGGGGGTTCTGTGTATAACACTATTAGGGGGGTGCTGTGTATAACAGTATTAGGGGGGTGCTGTGTATTAAATTATTAGGGGGGTGTTGTGTATTAAACTATTAGGGGGGTGCTGTGTATTAAACTATTAGGGGGGTGCTGTGTATTAAACTATTAGGGGGGTGCTGTGTATTAAACTATTAGGGGGGTGCTGTGTATTAAATTATTAGGGGGGTGCTGTGTATAACACTACTAGGGGGGTGCTGTGTATTAAACTATTAGGGGGGTGCTGTGTATTAAATTATTAGGGGGGTGCTGTGTATTAAACTATTAGGGGGGTGCTGTGTATTAAACTATTAGGGGGGTGCTGTGTATAACACTATTAGGGGGGCGCTGTCTATTAAAATATTAGGGGGGTGCTGTGTATAACACTATTAGGGGGGTGCTGTGTATTAAACTATTAGGGGGGTGCTGTGTATTAAACTATTAGGGGGGTGCTGTGTATAACACTATTATTGGGGTGCTGTGTATTAAACTATTAGGGGGTGCTGTGTATAACACTATTAGGGGGGTGCTGTGTATTAAATTATTAGGGGGGTGCTGTGTATTAAACAATTAGGGGGGTGCTGTGTATTAAACAATTAGGGGGTGCTGTGTATTAAACTATTAGGGGGGTGCTGTGTATAACACTATTAGGGGGGTGCTGTGTATAACACTATTGGGGGGTGCTGTGTATTAAACTATTAGGGGGGTGCTGTGTATAACACTATTATTGGGGTGCTGTGTATTAAACTATTAGGGGGGTGCTGTGTATAACACTATTATTGGGGTGCTGTGTATTAAAATATTAGGGGGGTTCTGT
The DNA here is from genome assembly GCF_031893055.1 of Leptodactylus fuscus. Taxonomy (NCBI): domain Eukaryota; kingdom Metazoa; phylum Chordata; class Amphibia; order Anura; family Leptodactylidae; genus Leptodactylus; species Leptodactylus fuscus. Next base: position 42,811 of record NW_027440851.1, read on the forward strand.
GCATAACACTATTAGGGGGGTGCTGTGTATAACACTATTAGAAGGGTGCTGTGTATTAAACTATTAGGGGGGTGCTGTGTATAACACTATTATTGGGGTGCTGTGTATTAAACTATTAGGGGGGTGCTGTGTATAACACTATTAGGGGGGTTCTGTGTATAACACTATTAGGGGGGTGCTGTGTATTAAATTATTAGGGGGGTGCTGTGTATTAAACAATTAGGGGGGTGCTGTGTATTAAACAATTAGGGGGGTGCTGTGTATTAAACTATTAGGGGGGTGCTGTGTATAACACTATTGGGGGGGTGCTGTGTATTAAACTATTAGGGGGGGTGCTGTGTATAACACTATTATTGGGGTGCTGTGTATTAAACTATTAGGGGGGTGCTGTGTATAACACTATTATTGGGGTGCTGTGTATTAAATTATTAGGGGGGTTCTGTGTATAACACTATTAGGGGGGTGCTGTGTATAACAGTATTAGGGGGGTGCTGTGTATTAAATTATTAGGGGGGTGTTGTGTATTAAACTATTAGGGGGCTGCTGTGTATTAAACTATTAGGGGGGTGCTGTGTATAACACTATTAGGGGGGTGCTGTGTATTAAACTATTAGGGGGGTGCTGTGTATAACACTATTAGGGGGGTGCTGAGTATAACACTATTAGGGGGTGCTGTGTATTAAAATATTAGGGGGGTGCTGTGTATAACACTATTAAGGGGGTTCTGTGTATAACACTATTAGGGGGGTGCTGTGTATAACACTATTAGGGGGGTGCTGTGTATTAAACTATTAGGGGGGTGCTGTGTATAACACTATTATTGGGGTGCTGTGTATTAAACTATTAGGGGGGTGCTGTGTATAACACTATTAGGGGGGTGCTGTGTATAACACTATTAGGGATGTGCTGTGTATTAAACTATTAGGGGGGTGCTGTGTATTAAACTATTAGGGGGCTGCTGTGTATAACACTATTAGGGGGTGCTGTGTATTAAATTATTAGGGGGGTGTTGTGTATTAAACTATTAGGGGGGTGCTGTGTATTAAACTATTAGGGGGGTGCTGTGTATTAAATTATTAGGGGGGTGCTGTGTATAACACTACTAGGGGGGTGCTGTGTAGTAAACAATTAGGGGGGTGCTGTGTATAACACTATTAGGGGGGTGCTGTGTATTAATTTATTAGGGGGTGATGTGTATTAAACTATTAGGGGGGTGCTGTGTATTAAACTATTAGGGGGGTGCTGTGTATAACACTATTAGGGGGGTGCTGTGTATTAAACTATTAGGGGGGTGCTTTGTATAACACTATTAGGGGGGTGCTGTGTATAACACTATTAGGGGGGTGCTGTGTATTAAACTATTAGGGGGGTGCTGTGTATAACACTATTAGGGGGGTGCTGTGTATAACAATATTAGGGGGCTCTGTGTATAACACTATTAGGGGGGTGCTGTGTATAACACTATTAGGGGGTGCTGTGTATTAAACTATTAGGGGGGTGCTGTGTATAACACTATTATTGGGGTGCTGTGTATTAAACTATTAGGGGGGTGCTGTGTATAACACTATTATTGGGGTGCTGTGTATTAAATTATTAGGGGGGTTCTATGTATAACACTATTAGGGGGGTGCTGTGTATAACAGTATTAGGGGGGTGCTGTGTATTAAATTATTAGGGGGTTGTTGTGTATTAAACTATTAGGGGGTGCTGTGTATTAAACTATTAGGGGGGTGCTGTGTATAACACTATTAGGGGGGTGCTGTGTATTAAACTATTAGGGGGGTGCTGTGTATAACACTATTAGGGGGGTGCTGAGTATAACACTATTAGGGGGTGCTGTGTATTAAAATATTAGGGGGGGTGCAGTGTATAACACTATTAAGGGGGTTCTGTGTATAACACTATTAGGGGGGTGCTGTGTATAACACTATTAGGGGGGTGCTGTGTATTAAACTATTAGGGGGGTGCTGTGTATAACACTATTATTGGGGTGCTGTGTATTAAACTATTAGGGGGGTGCTGTGTATAACACTATTAGGGGGGTGCTGTGTATAACACTATTAGGGGGGTGCTGTGTATTAAACTATTAGGGGGGTGCTGTGTATTAAACTATTAGGGGGCTGCTGTGTATAACACTATTAGGGGGAGCTGTGTATTAAATTATTAGGGGGGTGCTGTGTATTAAATTATTAGGGGGGTGCTGTGTATAACACTACTAGGGGGGTGCTGTGTAGTAAACAATTAGGGGGGTGCTGTGTATAACACTATTAGGGGGGTGCTGTGTATTAAATTATTAGGGGGGTGATGTGTATTAAACTATTAGGGGGGTGCTGTGTATTAAACTATGAGGGGGGTGCTGTGTATAACACTATTAGGGGGGTGCTGTGTATTAAACTATTAGGGGGGTGATTTGTATAACACTATTAGGGGGGTGCTGTGTATAACACTATTAGGGGGGTGCTGTGTATTAAACTATTAGGGGGGTGCTGTGTATAACACTATTAGGGGGGTGCTGTGTATAACAATATTAGGGGGGTGCTGTGTATAACACTATTAGGGGGGTGCTGTGTATAACACTATTAGGGGCGTGCTGTGTATTAAACTATTAGGGGGGTGCTGTGTATAACACTATTATTGGTGTGATGTGTATAAAACTATTAGGGGGGTGCTGTGTATAACACTATTAGGGGGGTGCTGTGTATTAAATTATTAGGGGGGTGATGTGTATTAAACTATTAGGGGGGTGCTGTGTATTAAACTATTAGGGGGGTGCTGTGTATAACACTATTAGGGGGGTGCTGTGTATTAAACTATTAGGGGGGTGCTGTGTATAACACTATTAGGGGGGTGCTGTGTATAACACTATTAGGGGGGTGCTGTGTATTAAACTATTAGGGGGGTGCTGTGTATAACACTATTAGGGGGGTGCTGTGTATAACAATATTAGGGGGGTGCTGTGTATAACACTATTAGGGGGGTGCTGTGTATAACACTATTAGGGGCGTGCTGTATATTAAACTATTAGGGGGGTGCTGTGTATAACACTATTATTGGTGTGATGTGTATAAAACTATTAGGGGGGTGCTGTGTATAACACTATTAGGGGGGTGCTGTGTATTAAACTATTAGGGGGGTGCTGTGTATAACACTATTAGGGGGGTGCTGTGTATAATACTATTAGGGGGGTGCTGTGTATTAAACTATTAGGGGGGTGCTGTGTATAACACTATTAGGGGGGTTCTGTGTATAACACTATTAGGGGGGTGCTGTGTATTAAACTATTAGGGGGGTGCTGTGTATAACACTATTAGGGGGTGCTGTGTATTAAACTATTAGGGGGGTGCTGTGTATAACACTATTAGGGGGGTGCTGTGTATAACACTATTAGGGGGGTGCTGTGTATTAAACTATTAGGGGGGTGCTGTGTATAACACTATTATTGGGGTGCTGTGTATTAAACTATTAGGGGGGTGCTGTGTATAACACTATTAGGGGGGTGCTGTGTATAAAACTATTAGGGGGGTGCTGTGTATTAAATTATTAGGGGGGTGCTGTGTATTAAACAATTAGGGGGGTGCTGTGTATAATACTATAAGGGGGGTGCTGTGTATTAAACTATTAGGGGGGTGCTGTGTATAACACTATTAGGGGGGTTCTGTGTATAACACTATTAGGGGGGTGCTGTGTATTAAACTATTAGGGGGGTGCTGTGTATAACACTATTAGGGGGTGCTGTGTATTAAACTATTAGGGGGGTGCTGTGTATAACACTATTAGGGGGGTGCTGTGTATAACACTATTAGGGGGGTGCTGTGTATTAAACTATTAGGGGGGTGCTGTGTATAACACTATTATTGGGGTGCTGTGTATTAAACTATTAGGGGGGTGCTGTGTATAATACTATTAGGGGGGTGCTGTGTATTAAACTATTAGGGGGGTGCTGTGTATAACACTATTAGGGGGGTTCTGTGTATAACACTATTAGGGGGGTGCTGTGTATTAAACTATTATGGGGGTGCTGTGTATAACACTATTAGGGGGTGCTGTGTATTAAACAATTAGGGGGGTGCTGTGTATTAAACTATTAGGGGGGTGCTGTGTATAACACTATTGGGGGGGTGCTGTGTTTTAAACTATTAGGGGGGTGCTGTGTATAACACTATTATTGGGGTGCTGTGTATTAAACTATTAGGGGGGTGCTGTGTATAACACTATTATTGGGGTGCTGTGTATTAAATTATTAGGGGGGTTCTGTGTATAACACTATTAGGGGGGTGCTGTGTATAACACTATTAGGGGGGTGCTGTGTATAACAATATTAGGGGGGTGCTGTGTATAACACTATTAGGGGGGTGCTGTGTATAACACTATTAGGGGGGTGCTGTGTATTAAACTATTAGGGGGGTGCTGTGTATAACACTATTAGGGGGGTGCTGTGTATAACAATATTAGGGGGGTGCTGTGTATAACACTATTAGGGGGGTGCTGTGTATAACACTATTAGGGGGTGCTGTGTATTAAACTATTAGGGGGGTGCTGTGTATAACACTATTATTGGGGTGCTGTGTATTAAACTATTAGGGGGGGTGCTGTGTATAACACTATTAGGGGGGTGCTGTGTATAACACTATTAGGTTGGTGCTGTGTATTAAACTATTAGGGGGGTGCTGTGTATAACACTATTATTGGGGTGCTGTGTATTAAACTATTAGGGGGGTGCTGTGTATAACACTATTAGGGGGGTGCTGTGTATAACACTATTAGGGGGGTGCTGTGTATTAAATTATTAGGGGGGGTGCTGTGTATTAAACAATTAGGGGGGGTGCTGTGTATTAAACAATTAGGGGGGTGCTGTGTATTAAACTATTAGGGGGGTGCTGTGTATAACACTATTGGGGGGGTGCTGTGTATTAAACTATTAGGGGGGGTGCTGTGTATAACACTATTATTGGGGTGCTGTGTATTAAACTATTAGGGGGTGCTGTGTATAACACTATTATTGGGGTGCTGTGTATTAAATTATTAGGGGGGTTCTGTGTATAACACTATTAGGGGGGTGCTGTGTATAACACTATTATTGGGGTGCTGTGTATTAAACTATTAGGGGGGTGCTGTGTATAACACTATTATTGGGGTGCTGTGTATTAAATTATTAGGGGGGTTCTGTGTATAACACTATTAGGGGGGTGCTGTGTATAACAGTATTAGGGGGGGTGCTGTGTATTAAATTATTAGGGGGGTGTTGTGTATTAAACTATTAGGGGGGTGCTGTGTATTAAACTATTAGGGGGGTGCTGTGTATAACACTATTAGGGGGGTGCTGTGTATTAAACTATTAGGGGGGTGCTTTGTATAACACTATTAGGGGGGTGCTGTGTATAACAATATTAGGGGGGTGCTGTGTATAACACTATTAGGGGGTTGCTGTGTATAACACTATTAGGTTGGTGCTGTGTATTAAACTATTAGGGGGGTGCTGTGTATAACACTATTATTGGGGTGCTGTGTATTAAACTATTAGGGGGTGCTGTGTATAACACTATTAGGGGGGTGCTGTGTATTAAATTATTAGGGGGGTGCTGCGTATTAAACAATTAGGGGGGGTGCTGTGTATTAAACAATTAGGGGGTGCTGTGTATTAAACTATTAGGGGGGTGCTGTGTATAACACTATTAGGGGGGTGCTGTGTATAACACTATTGGGGGGTGCTGTGTATTAAACTATTAGGGGGGTACTGTGTATAACACTATTATTGGGGTGCTGTGTATTAAATTATTAGGGGGGTTCTGTGTATAACACTATTAGGGGGGTGCTGTGTATAACACTATTAGGGGGGTGCTGTGTATTAAACTATTAGGGGGGTGCTGTGTATAACACTATTAGGGGGGTGCTGTGTATTAAACTATTAGGGGGGTGCTTTGTATAACACTATTAGGGGGGTGCTGTGTATAACACTATTAGGGGGGTGCTGTGTATTAAACTATTAGGGGGGTGCTGTGTATAACACTATTAGGGGGGTGCTGTGTATAACACTATTAGGGGGGTGCTGTGTATAACACTATTAGGGGGGTGCTGTGTATAACACTATTAGGGGGGTGCTGTGTATTAAACTATTAGGGGGGTGCTGTGTATAACACTATTATTGGGGTGCTGTGTATTAAACTATTAGGGGGGTGCTGTGTATAACACTATTATTGGGGTGCTGTGTATTAAATTATTAGGGGGGTTCTGTGTATAACACTATTAGGGGGGTGCTGTGTATAACAGTATTAGGGGGGGTGCTGTGTATTAAATTATTAGGGGGGTGTTGTGTATTAAACTATTAGGGGGGTGCTGTGTATTAAACTATTAGGGGGGGTGCTGTGTATAACACTATTAGGGGGGTGCTGTGTATTAAACTATTAGGGGGGTGCTGTGTATAACACTATTAGGGGGTGCTGTGTATAACACTATTAGGAGGGTGCTGTGTATTAAACTATTAGGGGGGTGCTGTGTATAACACTATTAAGGGGGTTCTGTGTATAACACTATTAGGGGGGTGCTGTGTATAACACTTTAAGGGGGGTGCTGTGTATTAAACTATTAGGGGGGTGCTGTGTATAACACTATTATTGGGGTGCTGTGTATTAAACTATTAGGGGGGTGCTGTGTATAACACTATTAGGGGGGTGCTGTGTATAACACTATTAGGGGGGTGCTGTGTATTAAACTATTAGGGGGGTGCTGTGTATTAAACTATTAGGGGGCTGCTGTGTATAACACTATTAGGGGGTGCTGTGTATTAAATTATTAGGGGGGTGCTGTGTATTAAACTATTAGGGGGGTGCTGTGTATTAAACTATTAGGGGGGTGCTGTGTTTTAAATTATTAGGGGGGTGCTGTGTATAACACTACTAGGGGGGTGCTGTGTAGTAAACAATTAGGGGGGTGCTGTGTATAACACTATTAGGGGGGTGCTGTGTATTAAATTATTAGGGGGGTGATGTGTATTAAACTATTAGGGGGGGTGCTGTGTATTAAACTATTAGGGGGGTGCAGTGTATAACACTATTAGGGGGGTGCTGTGTATTAAATTATTAGGGGGGTGCTGTGTATTAAACTATTAGGGGGGTGCTGTGTATAACACTATTAGGGGGGTGCTGTGTATAACACTATTAGGGGGGTGCTGTGTATTAAACTATTATGGGGGTGCTGTGTATAACACTATTAGGGGGTGCTGTGTATTAAACAATTAGGGGGGTGCTGTGTATTAAACTATTAGGGGGGTGCTGTGTATAACACTATTGGGGGGGTGCTGTGTATTAAACTATTAGGGGGGTGCTGTGTATAACACTATTATTGGGGTGCTGTGTATTAAACTATTAGGGGGGTGCTGTGTATAACACTATTATTGGGGTGCTGTGTATTAAATTATTAGGGGGGTTCTGTGTATAACACTATTAGGGGGGTGCTGTGTATAACACTATTAGGGGGGTGCTGTGTATAACAATATTAGGGGGGTGCTGTGTATAACACTATTAGGGGGGTGCTGTGTATAACACTATTAGGGGGGTGCTGTGTATTAAACTATTAGGGGGGTGCTGTGTATAACACTATTATTGGGGTACACTATTATTGGGGTGCTGTGTATTAAACTATTAGGGGGGTGCTGTGTATAACACTATTAGGGGGGTGCTGTGTATTAAATTATTAGGGGGGTGCTGTGTATTAAACAATTAGGGGGGTGCTGTGTATTAAACAATTAGGGGGGTGCTGTGTATTAAACTATTAGGGGGGTGCTGTGTATAACACTATTAGGGGGGTGCTGTGTATTAAACTATTAGGGGGGTGCTGTGTATAACACTATTAGGGGGGTGCTGTGTATTAAATTATTAGGGGGGTGCTGTGTATTAAACAATTAGGGGGGTGCTGTGTATTAAACAATTAGGGGGTGCTGTGTATTAAACAATTAGGGGGTGCTGTGTATTAAACTATTAGGGGGGTGCTGTGTATAACACTATTAGGGGGGTGCTGTGTATAACACTATTGGGGGTGCTGTGTATTAAACTATTAGGGGGGTGCTGTGTATAACACTATTATTGGGGTGCTGTGTATTAAACTATTAGGGGGGTGCTGTGTATAACACTATTATTGGGGTGCTGTGTATTAAATTATTAGGGGGGTTCTGTGTATAACACTATTAGGGGGGTGCTGTGTATAACACTATTAGAGGGGTGCTGTGTATTAAACTATTAGGGGAGTGCTGTGTATTAAACTATTAGGGGGGTGCTTTGTATAACACTATTAGGGGGGTGCTGTGTATAACACTATTAGGGGGGTGCTGTGTATTAAACTATTAGGGGGGTGCTGTGTATAACACTATTAGGGGGGTGCTGTGTATAACAATATTAGGGGGGTGCTGTGTATAACACTATTAGGGGGGTGCTGTGTATAACACTATTAGGGGGGTGCTGTGTATTAAACTATTAGGGGGGTGCTGTGTATAACACTATTATTGGGGTGCTGTGTATTAAACTATTAGGGGGGTGCTGTGTATAACACTATTAGGGGGGTGCTGTGTATAACAATATTAGGGGGCTGCTGTGTATAACACTATTAGGGGGGTGCTGTGTATAACACTATTAGGTTGGTGCTGTGTATTAAACTATTAGGGGGGTGCTGTGTATAACACTATTATTGGGGTGCTGTGTATTAAACTATTAGGGGGGTGCTGTGTATAACACTATTAGGGGGGTGCTGTGTATAACACTATTAGGGGGGTGCTGTGTATTAAATTATTAGGGGGGTGCTGTGTATTAAACAATTAGGGGGGTGCTGTGTATTAAACAATTAGGGGGGTGCTGTGTATTAAACTATTAAGGGGGGTGCTGTGTATAACACTATTGGGGGGGTGCTGTGTATTAAACTATTAGGGGGGTGCTGTGTATAACACTATTATTGGGGTGCTGTGTATTAAACTATTAGGGGGTGCTGTGTATAACACTATTATTGGGGTGCTGTGTATTAAATTATTAGGGGGGTTCTGTGTATAACACTATTAGGGGGGTGCTGTGTATAACACTATTATTGGGGTGCTGTGTATTAAACTATTAGGGGGGTGCTGTGTATAACACTATTATTGGGGTGCTGTGTATTAAATTATTAGGGGGGTTCTGTGTATAACACTATTAGGGGGGTGCTGTGTATAACAGTATTAGGGGGGTGCTGTGTATTAAATTATTAGGGGGGTGTTGTGTATTAAACTATTAGGGGGGTGCTGTGTATTAAACTATTAGGGGGGTGCTGTGTATAACACTATTAGGGGGGTGCTGTGTATTAAACTATTAGGGGGGTGCTTTGTATAACACTATTAGGGGGGTGCTGTGTATAACAATATTAGGGGGGTGCTGTGTATAACACTATTAGGGGGTTGCTGTGTATAACACTATTAGGTTGGTGCTGTGTATTAAACTATTAGGGGGGTGCTGTGTATAACACTATTATTGGGGTGCTGTGTATTAAACTATTAGGGGGTGCTGTGTATAACACTATTAGGGGGGTGCTGTGTATTAAATTATTAGGGGGGTGCTGCGTATTAAACAATTAGGGGGGTGCTGTGTATTAAACAATTAGGGGGTGCTGTGTATTAAACTATTAGGGGGGTGCTGTGTATAACACTATTAGGGGGGTGCTGTGTATAACACTATTGGGGGGTGCTGTGTATTAAACTATTAGGGGGGTGCTGTGTATAACACTATTATTGGGGGTGCTGTGTATTAAATTATTAGGGGGGTTCTGTGTATAACACTATTAGGGGGGTGCTGTGTATAACACTATTAGGGGGGTGCTGTGTATTAAACTATTAGGGGGGTGCTGTGTATAACACTATTAGGGGGGTGCTGTGTATTAAACTATTAGGGGGGTGCTTTGTATAACACTATTAGGGGGGTGCTGTGTATAACACTATTAGGGGGGTGCTGTGTATTAAACTATTAGGGGGGTGCTGTGTATAACACTATTAGGGGGGTGCTGTGTATAACACTATTAGGGGGGTGCTGTGTATAACACTATTAGGGGGGTGCTGTGTATAACACTATTAGGGGGGTGCTGTGTATTAAACTATTAGGGGGGTGCTGTGTATAACACTATTATTGGGGTGCTGTGTATTAAACTATTAGGGGGGTGCTGTGTATAACACTATTATTGGGGTGCTGTGTATTAAATTATTAGGGGGGTTCTGTGTATAACACTATTAGGGGGGTGCTGTGTATAACAGTATTAGGGGGGGTGCTGTGTATTAAATTATTAGGGGGGTGTTGTGTATTAAACTATTAGGGGGGTGCTGTGTATTAAACTATTAGGGGGGTGCTGTGTATAACACTATTAGGGGGGTGCTGTGTATTAAACTATTAGGGGGGTGCTGTGTATAACACTATTAGGGGGTGCTGTGTATAACACTATTAGGGGGGTGCTGTGTATTAAACTATTAGGGGGGTGCTGTGTATAACACTATTAAGGGGGTTCTGTGTATAACACTATTAGGGGGGTGCTGTGTATAACACTTTAAGGGGGGTGCTGTGTATTAAACTATTAGGGGGGTGCTGTGTATAACACTATTATTGGGGTGCTGTGTATTAAACTATTAGGGGGGTGCTGTGTATAACACTATTAGGGGGGTGCTGTGTATAACACTATTAGGGGGGTGCTGTGTATTAAACTATTAGGGGGGTGCTGTGTATTAAACTATTAGGGGGCTGCTGTGTATAACACTATTAGGGGGTGCTGTGTATTAAATTATTAGGGGGGTGCTGTGTGATTAAACTATTAGGGGGGTGCTGTGTATTAAACTATTAGGGGGGTGCTGTGTTTTAAATTATTAGGGGGGTGCTGTGTATAACACTACTAGGGGGGTGCTGTGTAGTAAACAATTAGGGGGGTGCTGTGTATAACACTATTAGGGGGGTGCTGTGTATTAAATTATTAGGGGGGTGATGTGTATTAAACTATTAGGGGGGTGCTGTGTATTAAACTATTAGGGGGGTGCAGTGTATAACACTATTAGGGGGGTGCTGTGTATTAAATTATTAGGGGGGTGCTGTGTATTAAACTATTAGGGGGGTGCTGTGTATAACACTATTAGGGGGGTGCTGTGTATAATACTATTAGGGGGGTGCTGTGTATTAAACTATTAGGGGGGTGCTGTGTATAACACTATTAGGGGGGTTCTGTGTATAACACTATTAGGGGGGTGCTGTGTATTAAACTATTAGGGGGGTGCTGTGTATAACACTATTAGGGGGTGCTGTGTATTAAACTATTAGGGGGGTGCTGTGTATTAAACTATTAGGGGGGTGCTGTGTATAACACTATTAGGTTGGTGCTGTGTATTAAACTATTAGGTGGGTGCTGTGTATAACACTATTATTGGGGTGCTGTGTATTAAACTATTAGGGGGGTGCTGTGTATAACACTATTAGGGGGGTGCTGTGTATTAAATTATTAGGGGGTGATGTGTATTAAACTATTAGGGGGGTGCTGTGTATTAAACTATTAGGGGGTGCTGTGTATAACACTATTAGGGGGGTGCTGTGTATTAAACTATTAGGGGGGTGCTTTGTATAACACTATTAGGGGGGTGCTGTGTATAACACTATTAGGGGGGTGCTGTGTATTAAACTATTAGGAGGGTGCTGTGTATAACACTATTAGGGGGGTGCTGTGTATAACAATATTAGGGGGGTGCTGTGTATAACACTATTAGGGGGGTGCTGTGTATAACACTATTAGGGGGGTGCTGTGTATTAAACTATTAGGGGGGTGCTGTGTATAACACTATTATTGGGGTGCTGTGTATTAAACTATTAGGGGGTTCTGTGTATAACACTATTAGGGGGGTGCTGTGTATTAAATTATTAGGGGGGTGCTGTGTATTAAACAATTAGGGGGGTGCTGTGTATTAAACAATTAGGGGGGTGCTGTGTATTAAACTATTAGGGGGGTGCTGTGTATAACACTATTAGGGGGGTGCTGTGTATAACACTATTGGGGTGTGCTGTGTATTAAACTATTAGGGGGTGCTGTGTATAACACTATTATTGGGGTGCTGTGTATTAAACTATTAGGGGGGTGCTGTGTATAACACTATTATTGGGGTGCTGTGTATTAAATTATTAGGGGGTTCTGTGTATAACACTATTAGGGGGGTGCTGTGTATAACAGTATTAGGGGGGTGCTGTGTATTAAATTATTAGGGGGGTGTTGTGTATTAAACTATTAGGGGGGTGCTGTGTATTAAACTATTAGGGGGGTGCTGTGTATTAAACTATTAGGGGGGTGCTGTGTATTAAACTATTAGGGGGGTGCTGTGTATTAAATTATTAGGGGGGTGCTGTGTATAACACTACTAGGGGGGTGCTGTGTATTAAACTATTAGGGGGGTGCTGTGTATTAAATTATTAGGGGGGTGCTGTGTATTAAACTATTAGGGGGGTGCTGTGTATTAAACTATTAGGGGGGTGCTGTGTATAACACTATTAGGGGGGCGCTGTCTATTAAAATATTAGGGGGGGTGCTGTGTATAACACTATTAGGGGGGTGCTGTGTATTAAACTATTAGGGGGGTGCTGTGTATTAAACTATTAGGGGGGTGCTGTGTATAACACTATTATTGGGGTGCTGTGTATTAAACTATTAGGGGGTGCTGTGTATAACACTATTAGGGGGGTGCTGTGTATTAAATTATTAGGGGGGTGCTGTGTATTAAACAATTAGGGGGGTGCTGTGTATTAAACAATTAGGGGGTGCTGTGTATTAAACTATTAGGGGGTGCTGTGTATAACACTATTAGGGGGGTGCTGTGTATAACACTATTGGGGGGTGCTGTGTATTAAACTATTAGGGGGGTGCTGTGTATAACACTATTATTGGGGTGCTGTGTATTAAACTATTAGGGGGGTGCTGTGTATAACACTATTATTGGGGTGCTGTGTATTAAAATATTAGGGGGGTTCTGTGCATAACACTATTAGGGGGGTGCTGTGTATAACACTATTAGGGGGGTGCTGTGTATTAAACTATTAGGGGGGTGCTGTGTATAACACTATTATTGGGGTGCTGTGTATTAAACTATTAGGGGGGTGCTGTGTATAACACTATTAGGGGGGTGCTGTGTATAACACTATTAGGGGGGTGCTGTGTATTAAATTATTAGGGGGGTGCTGTGTATTAAACAATTAGGGGGGTGCTGTGTATTAAACAATTAGGGGGGTGCTGTGTATTAAACTATTAGGGGGGTGCTGTGTATAACACTATTGGGGGGGTGCTGTGTATTAAACTATTAGGGGGGTGCTGTGTATAACACTATTATTGGGGTGCTGTGTATTAAACTATTAGGGGGGTGCTGTGTATAACACTATTATTGGGGTGCTGTGTATTAAATTATTAGGGGGGTTCTGTGTATAACACTATTAGGGGGGTGCTGTGTATAACAGTATTAGGGGGGTGCTGTGTATTAAATTATTAGGGGGGTGTTGTGTATTAAACTATTAGGGGGCTGCTGTGTATAACACTATTAGGGGGGTGCTGTGTATTAAACTATTAGGGGGGTGCTGTGTATAACACTATTAGGGGGGTGCTGAGTATAACACTATTAGGGGGTGCTGTGTATTAAAATATTAGGGGGGGTGCTGTGTATAACACTATTAAGGGGGTTCTGTGTATAACACTATTAGGGGGGTGCTGTGTATAACACTATTAGGGGGGTGCTGTGTATTAAACTATTAGGGGGGTGCTGTGTATAACACTATTATTGGGGTGCTGTGTATTAAACTATTAGGGGGGTGCTGTGTATAACACTATTAGGGGGGTGCTGTGTATAACACTATTAGGGATGTGCTGTGTATTAAACTATTAGGGGGGTGCTGTGTATTAAACTATTAGGGGGCTGCTGTGTATAACACTATTAGGGGGTGCTGTGTATTAAATTATTAGGGGGGTGTTGTGTATTAAACTATTAGGGGGGTGCTGTGTATTAAACTATTAGGGGGGTGCTGTGTATTAAATTATTAGGGGGGTGCTGTGTATAACACTACTAGGGGGGTGCTGTGTAGTAAACAATTAGGGGGGTGCTGTGTATAACACTATTAGGGGGGTGCTGTGTATTAATTTATTAGGGGGTGATGTGTATTAAACTATTAGGGGGGTGCTGTGTATTAAACTATTAGGGGGGTGCTGTGTATAACACTATTAGGGGGGTGCTGTGTATTAAACTATTAGGGGGGTGCTTTGTATAACACTATTAGGGGGGTGCTGTGTATAACACTATTAGGGGGGTGCTGTGTATTAAACTATTAGGGGGGTGCTGTGTATAACACTATTAGGGGGGTGCTGTGTATAACAATATTAGGGGGCTCTGTGTATAACACTATTAGGGGGGTGCTGTGTATAACACTATTAGGGGTGCTGTGTATTAAACTATTAGGGGGGTGCTGTGTATAACACTATTATTGGGGTGCTGTGTATTAAACTATTAGGGGGGTGCTGTGTATAACACTATTTTTGGGGTGCTGTGTATTAAATTATTAGGGGGGTTCTGTGTATAACACTATTAGGGGGGTGCTGTGTATAACAGTATTAGGGA
>NW_027440852.1:0-57264 GCF_031893055.1 Leptodactylus fuscus
TTGAATTGGTCCAAACTGGGGTGGTTAGAGGCTCCCTCCACCATTAATTGGTCCAAACTGGGCTGGTTAGAGGCTCCCTCCACCATTAATTGGTCCAAACTGGGCTGGTTAGAGGCTCCCTCCACCATTAATTGGTCCAAACTGGGCTGGTTAGAGGCTCCCTCCACCATTAATTGGTCCAAACTGGGCTGGTTAGAGGCTCCCTCCACCATGAATTTGCCCAAACTGGCTGTTTAGAGGCTCCCTCCACAATGAATTGGTCCAAACTGGGTTTTTTTAGAGGCTCCCTCCACCATGAATTGTCCAAACTGGGCTGTTTAGAGGCTCCTCCACCATGAATTTGCCCAAACTGGGCTGTTTAGCGGCTCCCTCCACCATAATTGGTCCAAACTGGCTGGTTAGAGGCTCCCTCCACCATGAATTTGCCCAAACTGGCTGTTTAGAGGCTCCCCTCCACCATGAATTTGCCCAAACTGGGCTGGTTAGAGGCTCCCTCCACCATGAATTGGTCCAAACTGGGGTTTTTAGAGGCTCCCTCCACCATGAATTGGTCCAAACTTGGCTGTTTAGAGGCTCCCTCCACCATGAATTGGTCCAAACTGGGGTGGTTAGAGGCTCCCTCCACCATTAATTGGTCCAAAACTGGGCTGGTTAGAGGCTCCCTCCACCATTAATTGGTCCAAACTGGGCTGGTTAGAGGCTCCCTCCACATTAATTGGTCCAAACTGGGCTGGTTAGAGGCTCCCTCCACCATGAATTGGTCAAACTGGGGTTTTTAGAGGCTCCCTCCACCATGAATTGGTCCAAACTTGGCTGTTTAGAGGCTCCCCTCCACCATTAATTGGTCCAAACTGGGCTGGTTAGAGGCTCCCTCCACCATGAATTGGTCCAAACTGGTTTTTTTAGAGGCTCCCTCCACCATGAATTGGTCCAAACTGGGGTTTTTAGAGGTTCCCTCCACCATGAATTGGTCCAAACTGGGCTGTTTAGCGGCTCCCCTCCACCATTAATTGGTCCAAACTGGGCTGGTTAGAGGCTCCCTCCACCATGAATTTGCCCCAAACTGGGCTGTTTAGAGGCTCCCTCCACCATGAATTTGCCCAAACTGGGCTGGTTAGAGGCTCCCTCCACCATGAATTGGTCCAAACTGGGGTTTTTAGAGGCTCCCTCCACCATGAATTGGTCCAAACTTGGCTGTTTAGAGGCTCCTCCACCATTAATTGGTTCAAACTGGGCTGGTTAGAGGCTCCTCCACCATGAATTGGTCCAAACTGGGTTTTTTAGAGGCTCCCTCCACCATGAATTTGCCCAAACTGGGCTGTTTAGAGGCTCCCTCCACCATGAATTGGTCCAAACTGGGCTGGTTAGAGGCTCCCTCCACCATGAATTTCCCAAAACTTGGCTGTTTAGAGGCTCCCTCCACCATTAATTGGTCCAAACTGGGCTGGTTAGAGGCTCCCTCCACCATGAATTTGCCCAAACTGGGCTGTTTAGAGGCTCCCTCCACCATGAATTGGTCCAAACTGGGTTTTTTAGAGGCTCCCTCCACCATGAATTGGTCCAAACTGGGCTGTTTAGAGGCTCCCTCCACCATGAATTTGCCCAAACTGGCTGTTTAGAGGCTCCCTCCACCATGAATTGGTCCAAACTGGGCTGGTTAGAGGCTCCCTCCACCATGGAATTTGCCCAAACTGGGCTGTTTAGAGGCTCCCTCCACCATGAATTTGCCCAAACTGGGATGGTTAGAGGCTCCCTCCACATGAATTGGTCCAAACTGGGGTTTTTAGAGGCTCCCTCCACCATGAATTGGTCCAAACTTGGCTGTTTAGCGGCTCCCTCCACGATGAATTGGTCCAACTGGGGTGGTTAGAGGCTCCCTCCACCATTAATTTGCCCAAACTGGGCTGTTTAGAGGCTCCCTCCACCATGAATTGGTCCAAACTGGGTTTTTTAGAGGCTCCCTCCACCATGAATTGGTCCAAACCTGGGCTGTTTAGAGGCTCCCTCCACCATGAATTTGCCCAAACTGGGCTGTTTAGCGGCTCCCTCCACCATTAATTGGTCCAAACTGGACTGGTTAGAGGCTCCCTCCACCATGAATTTGCCCAAACTGGGCTGTTTAGAGGCTCCCTCCACCATGAATTTGCCCAAACTGGGCTGGTTAGAGGCTGCCTCCACCATGAATTGGTCCAAACTGGTTTTTTTAGAGGCTCCCTCCACCATGAATTGGTCCAAACTGGGGTTTTTAGAGGCTCCCTCCACCATGAATTGGTCCAAACTGGGCTGTTTAGGCGGCTCCCTCCACCATTAATTGGTCCAAACTGGGCTGGTTAGAGGCTCCCTCCACCATGAATTTGCCCAAACTGGGCTGTTTAGAGGCTCCCTCCACCATGAATTTGCCCCAAACTGGGCTGGTTAGAGGCTCCCTCCACCATGAATTGGTCCAAACTGGGGTTTTTAGAGGCTCCCTCCACCATGAATTGGTCCAAACTTGGCTGTTTAGAGGCTCCCTCCACCATTAATTGGTCCAAACTGGGCTGGTTAGAGGCTCCCTCCACCATTAATTGGTCCAAACTGGGGTTTTTAGAGGATCCCTCCACCATGAATTGGTCCAAACTTGGCTGTTTAGAGGCTCCCTCCACCATGAATTGGTCCAAACTGGGGTGGTTAGAGGCTCCCTCCACCATTAATTGGTCCAAACTGGGCTGGTTAGAGGCTCCCTCCACCATTAATTGGTCCAAACTGGGCTGGTTAGAGGCTCCCTCCACCATTAATTGGTCCAAACTGGGCTGGTTAGAGGCTCCCTCCACCATGAATTTGCCCAAACTGGGCTGTTTAGAGGCTCCCTCCACCATGAATTGGTCCAAACTGGGGTGGTTAGAGGCTCCCTCCACCATTAATTTGCCCAAACTGGGCTGTTTAGAGGCTCCCTCCACCATGAATTGGTCCAAACTGGGTTTTTTAGAGGCTCCCTCCACCATGAATTGGTCCAAACTGGGCTGTTTAGAGGCTCCCTCCACCATGAATTTGCCCAAACTGGGCTGTTTAGCGGCTCCCTCCACCATTAATTGGTCCAAACTGGACTGGTTAGAGGCTCCCTCCACCATGAATTTGCCCAAACTGGGCTGTTTAGCGGCTCCCTCCACCATTAATTGGTCCAAACTGGACTGGTTAGAGGCTCCCTCCACCATGAATTTGCCCAAACTGGGCTGTTTAGAGGCTCCCTCCACCATGAATTTGCCCAAACTGGGCTGGTTAGAGGCTCCCTCCACCATGAATTGGTCCAAACTGGGGTTTTTAGAGGCTCCCTCCACCATGAATTGGTTCAAACTGGGCTGTTTAGAGGCTCCCTCCACCATTAATTGGTCCAAACTGGGGTTTTTAGAGGCTCCCTCCACCATGAATTGGTCCAAACTTGGCTGTTTAGCGGCTCCCTCCACCATGAATTGGTCCAAACTGGGGTGGTTAGAGGCTCCCTCCACCATTAATTGGTCCAAACTGGGCTGGTTAGAGGCTCCCTCCACCATTAATTGGTCCAAACTGGGGTTTTTAGAGGCTCCCTCCACCATGAATTGGTCCAAACTTGGCTGTTTAGAGGCTCCCTCCACCATGAATTGGTCCAAACTGGGGTGGTTAGAGGCTCCCTCCACCATTAATTGGTCCAAACTGGGCTGGTTAGAGGCTCCCTCCACCATTAATTGGTCCAAACTGGGCTGGTTAGAGGCTCCCTTCACCATTAATTGGTCCAAACTGGGCTGGTTAGAGGCTCCCTCCACCATGAATTTGCCCAAACTGGGCTGTTTAGAGGCTCCCTCCACAATGAATTGGTCCAAACTGGGTTTTTTAGAGGCTCCCTCCACCATGAATTGGTCCAAACTGGGCTGTTTAGAGGCTCCCTCCACCATGAATTTGCCCAAACTGGGCTGTTTAGCGGCTCCCTCCACCATTAATTGGTCCAAACTGGGCTGGTTAGAGGCTCCCTCCACCATGAATTTGCCCAAACTGGGCTGTTTAGAGGCTCCCTCCACCATGAATTTGCCCAAACTGGGCTGGTTAGAGGCTCCCTCCACCATGAATTGGTCCAAACTGGGGTTTTTAGAGGCTCCCTCCACCATGAATTGGTCCAAACTTGGCTGTTTAGAGGCTCCCTCCACCATGAATTGGTCCAAACTGGGGTGGTTAGAGGCTCCCTCCACCATTAATTGGTCCAAACTGGGCTGGTTAGAGGCTCCCTCCACCATTAATTGGTCCAAACTGGGCTGGTTAGAGGCTCCCTCCACCATTAATTGGTCCAAACTGGGCTGGTTAGAGGCTCCCTCCACCATGAATTGGTCCAAACTGGGGTTTTTAGAGGCTCCCTCCACCATGAATTGGTCCAAACTTGGCTGTTTAGAGGCTCCCTCCACCATTAATTGGTCCAAACTGGGCTGGTTAGAGGCTCCCTCCACCATGAATTGGTCCAAACTGGTTTTTTTAGAGGCTCCCTCCACCATGAATTGGTCCAAACTGGGGTTTTTAGAGGTTCCCTCCACCATGAATTGGTCCAAACTGGGCTGTTTAGCGGCTCCCTCCACCATTAATTGGTCCAAACTGGGCTGGTTAGAGGCTCCCTCCACCATGAATTTGCCCAAACTGGGCTGTTTAGAGGCTCCCTCCACCATGAATTTGCCCAAACTGGGCTGGTTAGAGGCTCCCTCCACCATGAATTGGTCCAAACTGGGGTTTTTAGAGGCTCCCTCCACCATGAATTGGTCCAAACTTGGCTGTTTAGAGGCTCCCTCCACCATTAATTGGTTCAAACTGGGCTGGTTAGAGGCTCCCTCCACCATGAATTGGTCCAAACTGGGTTTTTTAGAGGCTCCCTCCACCATGAATTTGCCCAAACTGGGCTGTTTAGAGGCTCCCTCCACCATGAATTGGTCCAAACTGGGCTGGTTAGAGGCTCCCTCCACCATGAATTTCCCAAAACTTGGCTGTTTAGAGGCTCCCTCCACCATTAATTGGTCCAAACTGGGCTGGTTAGAGGCTCCCTCCACCATGAATTTGCCCAAACTGGGCTGTTTAGAGGCTCCCTCCACCATGAATTGGTCCAAACTGGGTTTTTTAGAGGCTCCCTCCACCATGAATTGGTCCAAACTGGGCTGTTTAGAGGCTCCCTCCACCATGAATTTGCCCAAACTGGGCTGTTTAGAGGCTCCCTCCACCATTAATTGGTCCAAACTGGGCTGGTTAGAGGCTCCCTCCACCATGAATTTGCCCAAACTGGGCTGTTTAGAGGCTCCCTCCACCATGAATTTGCCCAAACTGGGATGGTTAGAGGCTCCCTCCACCATGAATTGGTCCAAACTGGGGTTTTTAGAGGCTCCCTCCACCATGAATTGGTCCAAACTTGGCTGTTTAGAGGCTCCCTCCACCATGAATTGGTCCAAACTGGGGTGGTTAGAGGCTCCCTCCACCATTAATTTGCCCAAACTGGGCTGTTTAGAGGCTCCCTCCACCATGAATTGGTCCAAACTGGGTTTTTTAGAGGCTCCCTCCACCATGAATTGGTCCAAACTGGGCTGTTTAGAGGCTCCCTCCACCATGAATTTGCCCAAACTGGGCTGTTTAGCGGCTCCCTCCACCATTAATTGGTCCAAACTGGACTGGTTAGAGGCTCCCTCCACCATGAATTTGCCCAAACTGGGCTGTTTAGAGGCTCCCTCCACCATGAATTTGCCCAAACTGGGCTGGTTAGAGGCTGCCTCCACCATGAATTGGTCCAAACTGGTTTTTTTAGAGGCTCCCTCCACCATGAATTGGTCCAAACTGGGGTTTTTAGAGGCTCCCTCCACCATGAATTGGTCCAAACTGGGCTGTTTAGCGGCTCCCTCCACCATTAATTGGTCCAAACTGGGCTGGTTAGAGGCTCCCTCCACCATGAATTTGCCCAAACTGGGCTGTTTAGAGGCTCCCTCCACCATGAATTTGCCCAAACTGGGCTGGTTAGAGGCTCCCTCCACCATGAATTGGTCCAAACTGGGGTTTTTAGAGGCTCCCTCCACCATGAATTGGTCCAAACTTGGCTGTTTAGAGGCTCCCTCCACCATTAATTGGTCCAAACTGGGCTGGTTAGAGGCTCCCTCCACCATTAATTGGTCCAAACTGGGGTTTTTAGAGGATCCCTCCACCATGAATTGGTCCAAACTTGGCTGTTTAGAGGCTCCCTCCACCATGAATTGGTCCAAACTGGGGTGGTTAGAGGCTCCCTCCACCATTAATTGGTCCAAACTGGGCTGGTTAGAGGCTCCCTCCACCATTAATTGGTCCAAACTGGGCTGGTTAGAGGCTCCCTCCACCATTAATTGGTCCAAACTGGGCTGGTTAGAGGCTCCCTCCACCATGAATTTGCCCAAACTGGGCTGTTTAGAGGCTCCCTCCACCATGAATTGGTCCAAACTGGGTGGTTAGAGGCTCCCTCCACCATTAATTTGCCCAAACTGGGCTGTTTAGAGGCTCCCTCCACCATGAATTGGTCCAAACTGGGTTTTTTAGAGGCTCCCTCCACCATGAATTGGTCCAAACTGGGCTGTTTAGAGGCTCCCTCCACCATGAATTTGCCCAAACTGGGCTGTTTAGCGGCTCCCTCCACCATTAATTGGTCCAAACTGGACTGGTTAGAGGCTCCCTCCACCATGAATTTGCCCAAACTGGGCTGTTTAGAGGCTCCCTCCACCATGAATTTGCCCAAACTGGGCTGGTTAGAGGCTCCCTCCACCATGAATTGGTCCAAACTGGGGTTTTTAGAGGCTCCCTCCACCATGAATTGGTTCAAACTGGGCTGTTTAGAGGCTCCCTCCACCATTAATTGGTCCAAACTGGGGTTTTTAGAGGCTCCCTCCACCATGAATTGGTCCAAACTTGGCTGTTTAGCGGCTCCCTCCACCATGAATTGGTCCAAACTGGGTGGTTAGAGGCTCCCTCCACCATTAATTGGTCCAAACTGGGCTGGTTAGAGGCTCCCTCCACCATTAATTGGTCCAAACTGGGGTTTTTAGAGGCTCCCTCCACCATGAATTGGTCCAAACTTGGCTGTTTAGAGGCTCCCTCCACCATGAATTGGTCCAAACTGGGGTGGTTAGAGGCTCCCTCCACCATTAATTGGTCCAAACTGGGCTGGTTAGAGGCTCCCTCCACCATTAATTGGTCCAAACTGGGCTGGTTAGAGGCTCCCTCCACCATTAATTGGTCCAAACTGGGCTGGTTAGAGGCTCCCTCCACCATGAATTTGCCCAAACTGGGCTGTTTAGAGGCTCCCTCCACAATGAATTGGTCCAAACTGGGTTTTTTAGAGGCTCCCTCCACCATGAATTGGTCCAAACTGGCTGTTTAGAGGCTCCCTCCAGCATGAATTTGCCCAAACTGGGCTGTTTAGCGGCTCCCTCCACCATTAATTGGTCCAAACTGGGCTGGTTAGAGGCTCCCTCCACCATGAATTTGCCCAAACTGGGCTGTTTAGAGGCTCCCTCCACCATGAATTTGCCCAAACTGGGCTGGTTAGAGGCTCCCCTCCACCATGAATTGGTCCAAACCTGGGGTTTTTAGAGGCTCCCTCCACCATGAATTGGTCCAAACTTGGCTGTTTAGAGGCTCCCTCCACCATGAATTGGTCCAAACTGGGGTGGTTAGAGGCTCCCTCCACCATTAATTGGTCCAAACTGGGCTGGTTAGAGGCTCCCTCCACCATTAATTGGTCCAAACTGGGCTGGTTAGAGGCTCCCTCCACCATTAATTGGTCCAAACTGGGCTGGTTAGAGGCTCCCTCCACCATGAATTGGTCCAAACTGGGGTTTTTAGAGGCTCCCTCCACCATGAATTGGTCCAAACTTGGCTGTTTAGAGGCTCCCTCCACCATTAATTGGTCCAAACTGGGCTGGTTAGAGGCTCCCTCCACCATGAATTGGTCCAAACTGGTTTTTTTAGAGGCTCCCTCCACCATGAATTGGTCCAAACTGGGGTTTTTAGAGGTTCCCTCCACCATGAATTGGTCCAAACTGGGCTGTTTAGCGGCTCCCTCCACCATTAATTGGTCCAAACTGGGCTGGTTAGAGGCTCCCTCCACCATGAATTTGCCCAAACTGGGCTGTTTAGAGGCTCCCTCCACCATGAATTTGCCCAAACTGGGCTGGTTAGAGGCTCCCTCCACCATGAATTGGTCCAAACTGGGGTTTTTAGAGGCTCCCTCCACCATGAATTGGTCCAAACTTGGCTGTTTAGAGGCTCCCTCCACCATTAATTGGTTCAAACTGGGCTGGTTAGAGGCTCCCTCCACCATGAATTGGTCCAAACTGGGTTTTTTAGAGGCTCCCTCCACCATGAATTTGCCCAAACTGGGCTGTTTAGAGGCTCCCTCCACCATGAATTGGTCCAAACTGGGCTGGTTAGAGGCTCCCTCCACCATGAATTTCCCAAAACTTGGCTGTTTAGAGGCTCCCTCCACCATTAATTGGTCCAAACTGGGCTGGTTAGAGGCTCCCTCCACCATGAATTTGCCCAAACTGGGCTGTTTAGAGGCTCCCTCCACCATGAATTGGTCCAAACTGGGTTTTTTAGAGGCTCCCTCCACCATGAATTGGTCCAAACTGGGCTGTTTAGAGGCTCCCTCCACCATGAATTTGCCCAAACTGGGCTGTTTAGAGGCTCCCTCCACCATTAATTGGTCCAAACTGGGCTGGTTAGAGGCTCCCTCCACCATGAATTTGCCCAAACTGGGCTGTTTAGAGGCTCCCTCCACCATGAATTTGCCCAAACTGGGATGGTTAGAGGCTCCCTCCACCATGAATTGGTCCAAACTGGGGTTTTTAGAGGCTCCCTCCACCATTAATTGGTCCAAACTTGGCTGTTTAGAGGCTCCCTCCACCATGAATTGGTCCAAACTGGGGTGGTTAGAGGCTCCCTCCACCATTAATTTGCCCAAACTGGGCTGTTTAGAGGCTCCCTCCACCATGAATTGGTCCAAACTGGGTTTTTTAGAGGCTCCCTCCACCATGAATTGGTCCAAACTGGGCTGTTTAGAGGCTCCCTCCACCATGAATTTGCCCAAACTGGGCTGTTTAGCGGCTCCCTCCACCATTAATTGGTCCAAACTGGACTGGTTAGAGGCTCCCTCCACCATGAATTTGCCCAAACTGGGCTGTTTAGAGGCTCCCTCCACCATGAATTTGCCCAAACTGGGCTGGTTAGAGGCTCCCTCCACCATGAATTGGTCCAAACTGGGGTTTTTAGAGGCTCCCTCCACCATGAATTGGTTCAAACTGGGCTGTTTAGAGGCTCCCTCCACCATTAATTGGTCCAAACTGGGGTTTTTAGAGGCTCCCTCCACCATGAATTGGTCCAAACTTGGCTGTTTAGAGGCTCCCTCCACCATGAATTGGTCCAAACTTGGCTGTTTAGAGGCTCCCTCCACCATTAATTGGTCCAAACTGGGCTGGTTAGAGGCTCCCTCCACCATGAATTTGCCCAAACTGGGCTGTTTAGCGGCTCCCTCCACCATTAATTGGTCCAAACTGGGCTGGTTAGAGGCTCCCTCCACCATGAATTTGCCCAAACTGGGCTGTTTAGAGGCTCCCTCCACCATGAATTTGCCCAAACTGGGCTGGTTAGAGGCTCCCTCCACCATGAATTGGTCCAAACTGGGGTTTTTAGAGGCTCCCTCCACCATGAATTGGTCCAAACTGGGGTGGTTAGAGGCTCCCTCCACCATTAATTTGCCCAAACTGGGCTGTTTAGAGGCTCCCTCCACCATGAATTGGTCCAAACTGGGTTTTTTAGAGACTCCCTCCACCATGAATTGGTCCAAACTGGGCTGTTTAGAGGCTCCCTCCACCATGAATTTGCCCAAACTGGGCTGTTTAGCGGCTCCCTCCACCATGAATTGGTCCAAACTGGGCTGTTTAGAGGCTCCCTCCACCATGAATTTGCCCAAACTGGGCTGTTTAGCGGCTCCCTCCACCATTAATTGGTCCAAACTGGGCTGGTTAGAGGCTCCCTCCACCATGAATTTGCCCAAACTGGGCTGTTTAGAGGCTCCCTCCACCATGAATTTGCCCAAACTGGGCTGGTTAGAGGCTCCCTCCACCATGAATTGGTCCAAACTGGGGTTTTTAGAGGCTCCCTCCACCATGAATTGGTCCAAACTGGGGTGGTTAGAGGCTCCCTCCACCATTAATTTGCCCAAACTGGGCTGTTTACAGGCTCCCTCCACCATGAATTGGTCCAAACTGGGTTTTTTAGAGACTCCCTCCACCATGAATTGGTCCAAACTGGGCTGTTTAGAGGCTCCCTCCACCATGAATTTGCCCAAACTGGGCTGTTTAGCGGCTCCCTCCACCATTAATTGGTCCAAACTGGACTGGTTAGAGGCTCCCTCCACCATGAATTTGCCCAAACTGGGCTGTTTAGAGGCTCCCTCCACCATGAATTTGCCCAAACTGGGCTGGTTAGAGGCTCCCTCCACCATGAATTGGTCCAAACTGGGGTTTTTAGAGGCTCCCTCCACCATGAATTGGTTCAAACTGGGCTGTTTAGAGGCTCCCTCCACCATTAATTGGTCCAAACTGGAGTTTTTAGAGGCTCCCTCCACCATGAATTGGTCCAAACTTGGCTGTTTAGAGGCTCCCTCCACCATGAATTGGTCCAAACTGGGGTGGTTAGAGGCTCCCTCCACCATTAATTGGTCCAAACTGGGCTGGTTAGAGGCTCCCTCCACCATTAATTGGTCCAAACTGGGGTTTTTAGAGGCTCCCTCCACCATGAATTGGTCCAAACTTGGCTGTTTAGAGGCTCCCTCCACCATGAATTGGTCCAAACTGGGGTGGTTAGAGGCTCCCTCCACCATTAATTGGTCCAAACTGGGCTGGTTAGAGGCTCCCTCCACCATTAATTGGTCCTAACTGGGCTGGTTAGAGGCTCCCTCCACCATTAATTGGTCCAAACTGGGCTGGTTAGAGGCTCCCTCCACCATGAATTTGCCCAAACTGGGCTGTTTAGAGGCTCCCTCCACAATGAATTGGTCCAAACTGGGTTTTTTAGAGGCTCCCTCCACCATGAATTGGTCCAAACTGGGCTGTTTAGAGGCTCCCTCCACCATGAATTTGCCCAAACTGGGCTGTTTAGAGGCTCCCTCCACCATGAATTTGCCCAAACTGGGCTGGTTAGAGGCTCCCTCCACCATGAATTGGTCCAAACTGGGGTTTTTAGAGGCTCCCTCCACCATGAATTGGTCCAAACTTGGCTGTTTAGAGGCTCCCTCCACCATGAATTGGTCCAAACTGGGGTGGTTAGAGGCTCCCTCCACCATTAATTGGTCCAAACTGGGCTGGTTAGAGGCTCCCTCCACCATTAATTGGTCCAAACTGGGCTGGTTAGAGGCTCCCTCCACCATTAATTGGTCCAAACTGGGCTGGTTAGAGGCTCCCTCCACCATGAATTGGTCCAAACTGGGGTTTTTAGAGGCTCCCTCCACCATGAATTGGTCCAAACTTGGCTGTTTAGAGGCTCCCTCCACCATTAATTGGTCCAAACTGGGCTGGTTAGAGGCTCCCTCCACCATGAATTGGTCCAAACTGGGGTGGTAAGAGGCTCCCTCCACCATTAATTTGCCCAAACTGGGCTGTTTAGAGGCTCCCTCCACCATGAATTGGTCCAAACTGGGTTTTTTAGAGGCTCCCTCCACCATGAATTGGTCCAAACTGGGCTGTTTAGAGGCTCCCTCCACCATGAATTTGCCCAAACTGGGCTGTTTAGCGGCTCCCTCCACCATTAATTGGTCCAAACTGGACTGGTTAGAGGCTCCCTCCACCATGAATTTGCCCAAACTGGGCTGTTTAGAGGCTCCCTCCACCATGAATTTGCCCAAACTGGGCTGGTTAGAGGCTCCCTCCACCATGAATTGGTCCAAACTGGGGTTTTTAGAGGCTCCCTCCACCATGAATTGGTTCAAACTGGGCTGTTTAGAGGCTCCCTCCACCATTAATTGGTCCAAACTGGGGTTTTTAGAGGCTCCCTCCACCATTAATTGGTCCAAACTGGGCTGGTTAGAGGCTCCCTCCACCATTAATTGGTCCAAACTGGGCTGGTTAGAGGCTCCCTCCACCATTAATTGGTCCAAACTGGGCTGGTTAGAGGCTCCCTCCACCATGAATTGGTCCAAACTGGGGTTTTTAGAGGCTCCCTCCACCATGAATTGGTCCAAACTTGGCTGTTTAGAGGCTCCCTCCACCATTAATTGGTCCAAACTGGGCTGGTTAGAGGCTCCCTCCACCATGAATTGGTCCAAACTGGGGTGGTAAGAGGCTCCCTCCACCATTAATTTGCCCAAACTGGGCTGTTTAGAGGCTCCCTCCACCATGAATTGGTCCAAACTGGGTTTTTTAGAGGCTCCCTCCACCATGAATTGGTCCAAACTGGGCTGTTTAGAGGCTCCCTCCACCATGAATTTGCCCAAACTGGGCTGTTTAGCGGCTCCCTCCACCATTAATTGGTCCAAACTGGACTGGTTAGAGGCTCCTCCACCATGAATTTGCCCAAACTGGGCTGTTTAGAGGCTCCCTCCACCATGAATTTGCCCAAACTGGGCTGGTTAGAGGCTCCCTCCACCATGAATTGGTCCAAACTGGGGTTTTTAGAGGCTCCCTCCACCATGAATTGGTCCAAACTTGGCTGTTTAGAGGCTCCCTCCACCATTAATTGGTTCAAACTGGGCTGGTTAGAGGCTCCCTCCACCATGAATTGGTCCAAACTGGGTTTTTTAGAGGCTCCCTCCACCATGAATTTGCCCAAACTGGGCTGTTTAGAGGCTCCCTCCACCATGAATTGGTCCAAACTGGGCTGGTTAGAGGCTCCCTCCACCATGAATTTCCCAAAACTTGGCTGTTTAGAGGCTCCCTCCACCATTAATTGGTCCAAACTGGGCTGGTTAGAGGCTCCCTCCACCATGAATTTGCCCAAACTGGGCTGTTTAGAGGCTCCCTCCACCATGAATTGGTCCAAACTGGGTTTTTTAGAGGCTCCCTCCACCATGAATTGGTCCAAACTGGGCTGTTTAGAGGCTCCCTCCACCATGAATTTGCCCAAACTGGGCTGTTTAGAGGCTCCCTCCACCATTAATTGGTCCAAACTGGGCTGGTTAGAGGCTCCCTCCACCATGAATTTGCCCAAACTGGGCTGTTTAGAGGCTCCCTCCACCATGAATTTGCCCAAACTGGGATGGTTAGAGGCTCCCTCCACCATGAATTGGTCCAAACTGGGGTTTTTAGAGGCTCCCTCCACCATGAATTGGTCCAAACTTGGCTGTTTAGAGGCTCCCTCCACCATGAATTGGTCCAAACTGGGGTGGTTAGAGGCTCCCTCCACCATTAATTTGCCCAAACTGGGCTGTTTAGAGGCTCCCTCCACCATGAATTGGTCCAAACTGGGTTTTTTAGAGGCTCCCTCCACCATGAATTGGTCCAAACTGGGCTGTTTAGAGGCTCCCTCCACCATGAATTTGCCCAAACTGGGCTGTTTAGCGGCTCCCTCCACAATTAATTGGTCCAAACTGGACTGGTTAGAGGCTCCCTCCACCATGAATTTGCCCAAACTGGGCTGTTTAGAGGCTCCCTCCACCATGAATTTGCCCAAACTGGGCTGGTTAGAGGCTGCCTCCACCATGAATTGGTCCAAACTGGTTTTTTTAGAGGCTCCCTCCACCATGAATTGGTCCAAACTGGGGTTTTTAGAGGCTCCCTCCACCATGAATTGGTCCAAACTGGGCTGTTTAGCGGCTCCCTCCACCATTAATTGGTCCAAACTGGGCTGGTTAGAGGCTCCCTCCACCATGAATTTGCCCAAACTGGGCTGTTTAGAGGCTCCCTCCACCATGAATTTGCCCAAACTGGGCTGGTTAGAGGCTCCCTCCACCATGAATTGGTCCAAACTGGGGTTTTTAGAGGCTCCCTCCACCATGAATTGGTCCAAACTTGGCTGTTTAGAGGCTCCCTCCACCATTAATTGGTCCAAACTGGGCTGGTTAGAGGCTCCCTCCACCATTAATTGGTCCAAACTGGGGTTTTTAGAGGATCCCTCCACCATGAATTGGTCCAAACTTGGCTGTTTAGAGGCTCCCTCCACCATGAATTGGTCCAAACTGGGGTGGTTAGAGGCTCCCTCCACCATTAATTGGTCCAAACTGGGCTGGTTAGAGGCTCCCTCCACCATTAATTGGTCCAAACTGGGCTGGTTAGAGGCTCCCTCCACCATTAATTGGTCCAAACTGGGCTGGTTAGAGGCTCCCTCCACCATGAATTTGCCCAAACTGGGCTGTTTAGAGGCTCCCTCCACCATGAATTGGTCCAAACTGGGGTGGTTAGAGGCTCCCTCCACCATTAATTTGCCCAAACTGGGCTGTTTAGAGGCTCCCTCCACCATGAATTGGTCCAAACTGGGTTTTTTAGAGGCTCCCTCCACCATGAATTGGTCCAAACTGGGCTGTTTAGAGGCTCCCTCCACCATGAATTTGCCCAAACTGGGCTGTTTAGCGGCTCCCTCCACCATTAATTGGTCCAAACTGGACTGGTTAGAGGCTCCCTCCACCATGAATTTGCCCAAACTGGGCTGTTTAGAGGCTCCCTCCACCATGAATTTGCCCAAACTGGGCTGGTTAGAGGCTCCCTCCACCATGAATTGGTCCAAACTGGGGTTTTTAGAGGCTCCCTCCACCATGAATTGGTTCAAACTGGGCTGTTTAGAGGCTCCCTCCACCATTAATTGGTCCAAACTGGGGTTTTTAGAGGCTCCCTCCACCATGAATTGGTCCAAACTTGGCTGTTTAGCGGCTCCCTCCACCATGAATTGGTCCAAACTGGGGTGGTTAGAGGCTCCCTCCACCATTAATTGGTCCAAACTGGGCTGGTTAGAGGCTCCCTCCACCATTAATTGGTCCAAACTGGGGTTTTTAGAGGCTCCCTCCACCATGAATTGGTCCAAACTTGGCTGTTTAGAGGCTCCCTCCACCATGAATTGGTCCAAACTGGGGTGGTTAGAGGCTCCCTCCACCATTAATTGGTCCAAACTGGGCTGGTTAGAGGCTCCCTCCACCATTAATTGGTCCAAACTGGGCTGGTTAGAGGCTCCCTCCACCATTAATTGGTCCAAACTGGCTGGTTAGAGGCTCCCTCCACCATGAATTTGCCCAAACTGGGCTGTTTAGAGGCTCCCTCCACAATGAATTGGTCCAAACTGGGTTTTTTAGAGGCTCCCTCCACCATGAATTGGTCCAAACTGGGCTGTTTAGAGGCTCCCTCCACCATGAATTTGCCCAAACTGGGCTGTTTAGCGGCTCCCTCCACCATTAATTGGTCCAAACTGGGCTGGTTAGAGGCTCCCTCCACCATGAATTTGCCCAAACTGGGCTGTTTAGAGGCTCCCTCCACCATGAATTTGCCCAAACTGGGCTGGTTAGAGGCTCCCTCCACCATGAATTGGTCCAAACTGGGGTTTTTAGAGGCTCCCTCCACCATGAATTGGTCCAAACTTGGCTGTTTAGAGGCTCCCTCCACCATGAATTGGTCCAAACTGGGGTGGTTAGAGGCTCCCTCCACCATTAATTGGTCCAAACTGGGCTGGTTAGAGGCTCCCTCCACCATTAATTGGTCCAAACTGGGCTGGTTAGAGGCTCCCTCCACCATTAATTGGTCCAAACTGGGCTGGTTAGAGGCTCCCTCCACCATGAATTGGTCCAAACTGGGGTTTTTAGAGGCTCCCTCCACCATGAATTGGTCCAAACTTGGCTGTTTAGAGGCTCCCTCCACCATTAATTGGTCCAAACTGGGCTGGTTAGAGGCTCCCTCCACCATGAATTGGTCCAAACTGGTTTTTTTAGAGGCTCCCTCCACCATGAATTGGTCCAAACTGGGGTTTTTAGAGGTTCCCTCCACCATGAATTGGTCCAAACTGGGCTGTTTAGCGGCTCCCTCCACCATTAATTGGTCCAAACTGGGCTGGTTAGAGGCTCCCTCCACCATGAATTTGCCCAAACTGGGCTGTTTAGAGGCTCCCTCCACCATGAATTTGCCCAAACTGGGCTGGTTAGAGGCTCCCTCCACCATGAATTGGTCCAAACTGGGGTTTTTAGAGGCTCCCTCCACCATGAATTGGTCCAAACTTGGCTGTTTAGAGGCTCCCCTCCACCATTAATTGGTTCAAACTGGGCTGGTTAGAGGCTCCCTCCACCATGAATTGGTCCAAACTGGGTTTTTTAGAGGCTCCCTCCACCATGAATTTGCCCAAACTGGGCTGTTTAGAGGCTCCCTCCACCATGAATTGGTCCAAACTGGGCTGGTTAGAGGCTCCCTCCACCATGAATTTCCCAAAACTTGGCTGTTTAGAGGCTCCCTCCACCATTAATTGGTCCAAACTGGGCTGGTTAGAGGCTCCCTCCACCATGAATTTGCCCAAACTGGGCTGTTTAGAGGCTCCCTCCACCATGAATTGGTCCAAACTGGGTTTTTTAGAGGCTCCCTCCACCATGAATTGGTCCAAACTGGGCTGTTTAGAGGCTCCCTCCACCATGAATTTGCCCAAACTGGGCTGTTTAGAGGCTCCCTCCACCATTAATTGGTCCAAACTGGGCTGGTTAGAGGCTCCCTCCACCATGAATTTGCCCAAACTGGGCTGTTTAGAGGCTCCCTCCACCATGAATTTGCCCAAACTGGGATGGTTAGAGGCTCCCTCCACCATGAATTGGTCCAAACTGGGGTTTTTAGAGGCTCCCTCCACCATGAATTGGTCCAAACTTGGCTGTTTAGAGGCTCCCTCCACCATGAGTTGGTCCAAACTGGGGTGGTTAGAGGCTCCCTCCACCATTAATTTGCCCAAACTGGGCTGTTTAGAGGCTCCCTCCACCATGAATTGGTCCAAACTGGGTTTTTTAGAGGCTCCCTCCACCATGAATTGGTCCAAACTGGGCTGTTTAGAGGCTCCCTCCACCATGAATTTGCCCAAACTGGGCTGTTTAGCGGCTCCCTCCACCATTAATTGGTCCAAACTGGACTGGTTAGAGGCTCCCTCCACCATGAATTTGCCCAAACTGGGCTGTTTAGAGGCTCCCTCCACCATGAATTTGCCCAAACTGGGCTGGTTAGAGGCTCCCTCCACCATGAATTGGTCCAAACTGGGGTTTTTAGAGGCTCCCTCCACCATGAATTGGTTCAAACTGGGCTGTTTAGAGGCTCCCTCCACCATTAATTGGTCCAAACTGGGGTTTTTAGAGGCTCCCTCCACCATGAATTGGTCCAAACTTGGCTGTTTAGAGGCTCCCTCCACCATGAATTGGTCCAAACTGGGGTGGTTAGAGGCTCCCTCCACCATTAATTGGTCCAAACTGGGCTGGTTAGAGGCTCCCTCCACCATGAATTTGCCCAAACTGGGCTGTTTAGAGGCTCCCTCCACCATGAATTTGCCCAAACTGGGATGGTTAGAGGCTCCCTCCACCATGAATTGGTCCAAACTGGGGTTTTTAGAGGCTCCCTCCACCATGAATTGGTCCAAACTTGGCTGTTTAGAGGCTCCCTCCACCATTAATTGGTCCAAACTGGGCTGGTTAGAGGCTCCCTCCACCATGAATTTGCCCAAACTGGGCTGTTTAGCGGCTCCCTCCACCATTAATTGGTCCAAACTGGGCTGGTTAGAGGCTCCCTCCACCATGAATTTGCCCAAACTGGGCTGTTTAGAGGCTCCCTCCACCATGAATTTGCCCAAACTGGGCTGGTTAGAGGCTCCCTCCACCATGAATTGGTCCAAACTGGGGTTTTTAGAGGCTCCCTCCACCATGAATTGGTCCAAACTGGGGTGGTTAGAGGCTCCCTCCACCATTAATTTGCCCAAACTGGGCTGTTTAGAGGCTCCCTCCACCATGAATTGGTCCAAACTGGGTTTTTTAGAGACTCCCTCCACCATGAATTGGTCCAAACTGGGCTGTTTAGAGGCTCCCTCCACCATGAATTTGCCCAAACTGGGCTGTTTAGCGGCTCCCTCCACCATTAATTGGTCCAAACTGGGCTGGTTAGAGGCTCCCTCCACCATGAATTTGCCCAAACTGGGCTGTTTAGAGGCTCCCTCCACCATGAATTTGCCCAAACTGGGCTGGTTAGAGGCTCCCTCCACCATGAATTGGTCCAAACTGGGGTTTTTAGAGGCTCCCTCCACCATGAATTGGTCCAAACTGGGGTGGTTAGAGGCTCCCTCCACCATTAATTTGCCCAAACTGGGCTGTTTACAGGCTCCCTCCACCATGAATTGGTCCAAACTGGGTTTTTTAGAGACTCCCTCCACCATGAATTGGTCCAAACTGGGCTGTTTAGAGGCTCCCTCCACCATGAATTTGCCCAAACTGGGCTGTTTAGCGGCTCCCTCCACCATTAATTGGTCCAAACTGGACTGGTTAGAGGCTCCCTCCACCATGAATTTGCCCAAACTGGGCTGTTTAGAGGCTCCCTCCACCATGAATTTGCCCAAACTGGGCTGGTTAGAGGCTCCCTCCACCATGAATTGGTCCAAACTGGGGTTTTTAGAGGCTCCCTCCACCATGAATTGGTTCAAACTGGGCTGTTTAGAGGCTCCCTCCACCATTAATTGGTCCAAACTGGAGTTTTTAGAGGCTCCCTCCACCATGAATTGGTCCAAACTTGGCTGTTTAGAGGCTCCCTCCACCATGAATTGGTCCAAACTGGGGTGGTTAGAGGCTCCCTCCACCATTAATTGGTCCAAACTGGGCTGGTTAGAGGCTCCCTCCACCATTAATTGGTCCTAACTGGGCTGGTTAGAGGCTCCCTCCACCATTAATTGGTCCAAACTGGGCTGGTTAGAGGCTCCCTCCACCATGAATTTGCCCAAACTGGGCTGTTTAGAGGCTCCCTCCACAATGAATTGGTCCAAACTGGGTTTTTTAGAGGCTCCCTCCACCATGAATTGGTCCAAACTGGGCTGTTTAGAGGCTCCCTCCACCATGAATTTGCCCAAACTGGGCTGTTTAGAGGCTCCCTCCACCATGAATTTGCCCAAACTGGGCTGGTTAGAGGCTCCCTCCACCATGAATTGGTCCAAACTGGGGTTTTTAGAGGCTCCCTCCACCATGAATTGGTCCAAACTTGGCTGTTTAGAGGCTCCCTCCACCATGAATTGGTCCAAACTGGGGTGGTTAGAGGCTCCCTCCACCATTAATTGGTCCAAACTGGGCTGGTTAGAGGCTCCCTCCACCATTAATTGGTCCAAACTGGGCTGGTTAGAGGCTCCCTCCACCATTAATTGGTCCAAACTGGGCTGGTTAGAGGCTCCCTCCACCATGAATTGGTCCAAACTGGGGTTTTTAGAGGCTCCCTCCACCATGAATTGGTCCAAACTTGGCTGTTTAGAGGCTAACTCCACCATTAATTGGTCCAAACTGGGCTGGTTAGAGGCTCCCTCCACCATGAATTGGTCCAAACTGGGGTGGTAAGAGGCTCCCTCCACCATTAATTTGCCCAAACTGGGCTGTTTAGAGGCTCCCTCCACCATGAATTGGTCCAAACTGGGTTTTTTAGAGGCTCCCTCCACCATGAATTGGTCCAAACTGGGCTGTTTAGAGGCTCCCTCCACCATGAATTTGCCCAAACTGGGCTGTTTAGAGGCTCCCTCCACCATTAATTGGTCCAAACTGGGCTGGTTAGAGGCTCCCTCCACCATGAATTTGCCCAAACTGGGCTGTTTAGAGGCTCCCTCCACCATGAATTTGCCCAAACTGGGATGGTTAGAGGCTCCCTCCACCATGAATTGGTCCAAACTGGGGTTTTTAGAGGCTCCCTCCACCATGAATTGGTCCAAACTTGGCTGTTTAGAGGCTCCCTCCACCATGAATTGGTCCAAACTGGGGTGGTTAGAGGCTCCCTCCACCATTAATTTGCCCAAACTGGGCTGTTTAGAGGCTCCCTCCACCATGAATTGGTCCAAACTGGGTTTTTTAGAGGCTCCCTCCACCATGAATTGGTCCAAACTGGGCTGTTTAGAGGCTCCCTCCACCATGAATTTGCCCAAACTGGGCTGTTTAGCGGCTCCCTCCACCATTAATTGGTCCAAACTGGACTGGTTAGAGGCTCCCTCCACCATGAATTTGCCCAAACTGGGCTGTTTAGAGGCTCCCTCCACATGAATTTGCCCAAACTGGGCTGGTTAGAGGCTCCCTCCACCATGAATTGGTCCAAACTGGGGTTTTTAGAGGCTCCCTCCACCATGAATTGGTTCAAACTGGGCTGTTTAGAGGCTCCCTCCACCATTAATTGGTCCAAACTGGGGTTTTTAGAGGCTCCCTCCACCATGAATTGGTCCAAACTTGGCTGTTTAGAGGCTCCCTCCACCATGAATTGGTCCAAACTGGGGTGGTTAGAGGCTCCCTCCACCATTAATTGGTCCAAACTGGGCTGGTTAGAGGCTCCCTCCACCATGAATTTGCCCAAACTGGGCTGTTTAGAGGCTCCCTCCACCATGAATTTGCCCAAACTGGGATGGTTAGAG
Organism: Leptodactylus fuscus; assembly: GCF_031893055.1. NCBI lineage: Eukaryota > Metazoa > Chordata > Amphibia > Anura > Leptodactylidae > Leptodactylus > Leptodactylus fuscus. The sequence continues at coordinate 20,563 of NW_027440852.1, forward strand.
GCTCCCTCCACCATGAATTGGTCCAAACTGGGGTTTTTAGAGGCTCCCTCCACCATGAATTGGTCCAAACTTGGCTGTTTAGAGGCTCCCTCCACCATTAATTGGTCCAAACTGGGCTGGTTAGAGGCTCCCTCCACCATGAATTTGCCCAAACTGGGCTGTTTTAGCGGCTCCCTCCACCATTAATTGGTCCAAACTGGGCTGGTTAGAGGCTCCCTCCACCATGAATTTGCCCAAACTGGGCTGTTTAGAGGCTCCCTCCACCATGAATTTGCCCAAACTGGGCTGGTTAGAGGCTCCCTCCACCATGAATTGGTCCAAACTGGGGTTTTTAGAGGCTCCCTCCACCATGAATTGGTCCAAACTGGGGTGGTTAGAGGCTCCCTCCACCATTAATTTGCCCAAACTGGGCTGTTTAGAGGCTCCCTCCACCATGAATTGGTCCAAACTGGGTTTTTTAGAGACTCCCTCCACCATGAATTGGTCCAAACTGGGCTGTTTAGAGGCTCCCTCCACCATGAATTTGCCCAAACTGGGCTGTTTAGCGGCTCCCTCCACCATTAATTGGTCCAAACTGGGCTGGTTAGAGGCTCCCTCCACCATGAATTTGCCCAAACTGGGCTGTTTAGAGGCTCCCTCCACCATGAATTTGCCCAAACTGGGCTGGTTAGAGGCTCCCTCCACCATGAATTGGTCCAAACTGGGGTTTTTAGAGGCTCCCTCCACCATGAATTGGTCCAAACTGGGGTGGTTAGAGGCTCCCTCCACCATTAATTTGCCCAAACTGGGCTGTTTACAGGCTCCCTCCACCATGAATTGGTCCAAACTGGGTTTTTTAGAGACTCCCTCCACCATGAATTGGTCCAAACTGGGCTGTTTAGAGGCTCCCTCCACCATGAATTTGCCCAAACTGGGCTGTTTAGCGGCTCCCTCCACCATTAATTGGTCCAAACTGGACTGGTTAGAGGCTCCCTCCACCATGAATTTGCCCAAACTGGGCTGATTAGAGGCTCCCTCCACCATGAATTTGCCCAAACTGGGCTGGTTAGAGGCTCCCTCCACCATGAATTGGTCCAAACTGGGGTTTTTAGAGGCTCCCTCCACCATGAATTGGTTCAAACTGGGCTGTTTAGAGGCTCCCTCCACCATTAATTGGTCCAAACTGGAGTTTTTAGAGGCTCCCTCCACCATGAATTGGTCCAAACTTGGCTGTTTAGAGGCTCCCTCCACCATGAATTGGTCCAAACTGGGGTGGTTAGAGGCTCCCTCCACCATTAATTGGTCCAAACTGGGCTGGTTAGAGGCTCCCTCCACCATTAATTGGTCCTAACTGGGCTGGTTAGAGGCTCCCTCCACCATTAATTGGTCCAAACTGGGCTGGTTAGAGGCTCCCTCCACCATGAATTTGCCCAAACTGGGCTGTTTAGAGGCTCCCTCCACAATGAATTGGTCCAAACTGGGTTTTTTAGAGGCTCCCTCCACCATGAATTGGTCCAAACTGGGCTGTTTAGAGGCTCCCTCCACCATGAATTTGCCCAAACTGGGCTGTTTAGAGGCTCCCTCCACCATGAATTTGCCCAAACTGGGCTGGTTAGAGGCTCCCTCCACCATGAATTGGTCCAAACTGGGGTTTTTAGAGGCTCCCTCCACCATGAATTGGTCCAAACTTGGCTGTTTAGAGGCTCCCTCCACCATGAATTGGTCCAAACTGGGGTGGTTAGAGGCTCCCTCCACCATTAATTGGTCCAAACTGGGCTGGTTAGAGGCTCCCTCCACCATTAATTGGTCCAAACTGGGCTGGTTAGAGGCTCCCTCCACCATTAATTGGTCCAAACTGGGCTGGTTAGAGGCTCCCTCCACCATGAATTGGTCCAAACTGGGGTTTTTAGAGGCTCCCTCCACCATGAATTGGTCCAAACTTGGCTGTTTAGAGGCTAACTCCACCATTAATTGGTCCAAACTGGGCTGGTTAGAGGCTCCCTCCACCATGAATTGGTCCAAACTGGGGTGGTAAGAGGCTCCCTCCACCATTAATTTGCCCAAACTGGGCTGTTTAGAGGCTCCCTCCACCATGAATTGGTCCAAACTGGGTTTTTTAGAGGCTCCCTCCACCATGAATTGGTCCAAACTGGGCTGTTTAGAGGCTCCCTCCACCATGAATTTGCCCAAACTGGGCTGTTTAGCGGCTCCCTCCACCATTAATTGGTCCAAACTGGACTGGTTAGAGGCTCCCTCCACCATGAATTTGCCCAAACTGGGCTGTTTAGAGGCTCCCTCCACCATGAATTTGCCCAAACTGGGCTGGTTAGAGGCTCCCTCCACCATGAATTGGTCCAAACTGGGGTTTTTAGAGGCTCCCTCCACCATGAATTGGTTCAAACTGGGCTGTTTAGAGGCTCCCTCCACCATTAATTGGTCCAAACTGGGGTTTTTAGAGGCTCCCTCCACCATTAATTGGTCCAAACTGGGCTGGTTAGAGGCTCCCTCCACCATTAATTGGTCCAAACTGGGCTGGTTAGAGGCTCCCTCCACCATTAATTGGTCCAAACTGGGCTGGTTAGAGGCTCCCTCCACCATGAATTGGTCCAAACTGGGGTTTTTAGAGGCTCCCTCCACCATGAATTGGTCCAAACTTGGCTGTTTAGAGGCTCCCTCCACCATTAATTGGTCCAAACTGGGCTGGTTAGAGGCTCCCTCCACCATGAATTGGTCCAAACTGGGGTGGTAAGAGGCTCCCTCCACCATTAATTTGCCCAAACTGGGCTGTTTAGAGGCTCCCTCCACCATGAATTGGTCCAAACTGGGTTTTTTAGAGGCTCCCTCCACCATGAATTGGTCCAAACTGGGCTGTTTAGAGGCTCCCTCCACCATGAATTTGCCCAAACTGGGCTGTTTAGCGGCTCCCTCCACCATTAATTGGTCCAAACTGGACTGGTTAGAGGCTCCCTCCACCATGAATTTGCCCAAACTGGGCTGTTTAGAGGCTCCCTCCACCATGAATTTGCCCAAACTGGGCTGGTTAGAGGCTCCCTCCACCATGAATTGGTCCAAACTGGGGTTTTTAGAGGCTCCCTCCACCATGAATTGGTTCAAACTGGGCTGTTTAGAGGCTCCCTCCACCATTAATTGGTCCAAACTGGGGTTTTTAGAGGCTCCCTCCACCATGAATTGGTCCAAACTTGGCTGTTTAGAGGCTCCCTCCACCATTAATTGGTCCAAACTGGGCTGGTTAGAGGCTCCCTCCACCATGAATTGGTCCAAACTGGGGTGGTAAGAGGCTCCCTCCACCATTAATTTGCCCAAACTGGGCTGTTTAGAGGCTCCCTCCACCATGAATTGGTCCAAACTGGGTTTTTTAGAGGCTCCCTCCACCATGAATTGGTCCAAACTGGGCTGTTTAGAGGCTCCCTCCACCATGAATTTGCCCAAACTGGGCTGTTTAGCGGCTCCCTCCACCATTAATTGGTCCAAACTGGACTGGTTAGAGGCTCCCTCCACCATGAATTTGCCCAAACTGGGCTAGTTTAGAGGCTCCCTCCACCATGAATTTGCCCAAACTGGGCTGGTTAGAGGCTCCCTCCACCATGAATTGGTCCAAACTGGGGTTTTTAGAGGCTCCCTCCACCATGAATTGGTTCAAACTGGGCTGTTTAGAGGCTCCCTCCACCATTAATTGGTCCAAACTGGGGTTTTTAGAGGCTCCCTCCACCATTAATTGGTCCAAACTGGGCTGGTTAGAGGCTCCCTCCACCATTAATTGGTCCAAACTGGGCTGGTTAGAGGCTCCCTCCACCATTAATTGGTCCAAACTGGGCTGGTTAGAGGCTCCCTCCACCATGAATTGGTCCAAACTGGGGTTTTTAGAGGCTCCCTCCACCATGAATTGGTCCAAACTTGGCTGTTTAGAGGCTCCCTCCACCATTAATTGGTCCAAACTGGGCTGGTTAGAGGCTCCCTCCACCATGAATTGGTCCAAACTGGGGTGGTAAGAGGCTCCCTCCACCATTAATTTGCCCAAACTGGGCTGTTTAGAGGCTCCCTCCACCATGAATTGGTCCAAACTGGGTTTTTTAGAGGCTCCCTCCACCATGAATTGGTCCAAACTGGGCTGTTTAGAGGCTCCCTCCACAATGAATTGGTCCAAACTGGGTTTTTTAGAGGCTCCCTCCACCATGAATTGGTCCAAACTGGGCTGTTTAGAGGCTCCCTCCACAATGAATTGGTCCAAACTGGGTGTTTTAGAGGCTCCCTCCACCATGAATTGGTCCAAACTGGGCTGTTTAGAGGCTCCCTCCACCATGAATTTGCCCAAACTGGGCTGTTTAGAGGCTCCCTCCACCATGAATTTGCCCAAACTGGGCTGGTTAGAGGCTCCCTCCACCATGAATTGGTCCAAACTGGGGTTTTTAGAGGCTCCCTCCACCATGAATTGGTCCAAACTTGGCTGTTTAGAGGCTCCCTCCACCATGAATTGGTCCAAACTGGGGTGGTTAGAGGCTCCCTCCACCATTAATTGGTCCAAACTGGGCTGGTTAGAGGCTCCCTCCACCATTAATTGGTCCAAACTGGGCTGGTTAGAGGCTCCCTCCACCATTAATTGGTCCAAACTGGGCTGGTTAGAGGCTCCCTCCACCATGAATTGGTCCAAACTGGGGTTTTTAGAGGCTCCCTCCACCATGAATTGGTCCAAACTTGGCTGTTTAGAGGCTCCCTCCACCATTAATTGGTCCAAACTGGGCTGGTTAGAGGCTCCCTCCACCATGAATTGGTCCAAACTGGGGTGGTAAGAGGCTCCCTCCACCATTAATTTGCCCAAACTGGGCTGTTTAGAGGCTCCCTCCACCATGAATTGGTCCAAACTGGGTTTTTTAGAGGCTCCCTCCACCATGAATTGGTCCAAACTGGGCTGTTTAGAGGCTCCCTCCACCATGAATTTGCCCAAACTGGGCTGTTTAGCGGCTCCCTCCACCATTAATTGGTCCAAACTGGACTGGTTAGAGGCTCCCTCCACCATGAATTTGCCCAAACTGGGCTGTTTAGAGGCTCCCTCCACCATGAATTTGCCCAAACTGGGCTGGTTAGAGGCTCCCTCCACCATGAATTGGTCCAAACTGGGGTTTTTAGAGGCTCCCTCCACCATGAATTGGTTCAAACTGGGCTGTTTAGAGGCTCCCTCCACCATTAATTGGTCCAAACTGGGGTTTTTAGAGGCTCCCTCCACCATGAATTGGTCCAAACTTGGCTGTTTAGAGGCTCCCTCCACCATGAATTGGTCCAAACTGGGGTGGTTAGAGGCTCCCTCCACCATTAATTGGTCCAAACTGGGCTGGTTAGAGGCTCCCTCCACCATGAATTGGTCCAAACTGGGCTGGTTAGAGGCTCCCTCCACCATTAATTGGTCCAAACTGGGCTGGTTAGAGGCTCCCTCCACCATTAATTTGCCCAAACTGGGCTGTTTAGAGGCTCCCTCCACCATGAATTGCTCCAAACTGGGTTTTTTAGAGGCTCCCTCCACCATGAATTGGTCCAAACTGGGCTGTTTAGAGGCTCCCTCCACCATGAATTTGCCCAAACTGGGCTGTTTAGCGGCTCCCTCCACCATTAATTGGTCCAAACTGGACTGGTTAGAGGCTCCCTCCACCATGAATTTGCCCAAACTGGGCTGTTTAGAGGCTCCCTCCACCATGAATTTGCCCAAACTGGGCTGGTTAGAGGCTCCCTCCACCATGAATTGGTCCAAACTGGGGTTTTTAGAGGCTCCCTCCACCATGAATTGGTTCAAACTGGGCTGTTTAGAGGCTCCCTCCACCATTAATTGGTCCAAACTGGGGTTTTTAGAGGCTCCCTCCACCATGAATTGGTCCAAACTTGGCTGTTTAGAGGCTCCCTCCACCATTAATTGGTCCAAACTGGGGTGGTTAGAGGCTCCCTCCACCATTAATTGGTCCAAACTGGGCTGGTTAGAGGCTCCCTCCACCATGAATTGGTCCAAACTTGGCTGTTTAGCGGCTCCCTCCACCATGAATTGGTCCAAACTGGGGTGGTTAGAGGCTCCCTCCACCATTAATTGGTCCAAACTGGGCTGGTTAGAGGCTCCCTCCACCATTAATTGGTCCAAACTGGGGTTTTTAGAGGCTCCCTCCACCATGAATTGGTCCAAACTTGGCTGTTTAGAGGCTCCCTCCACCATGAATTGGTCCAAACTGGGGTGGTTAGAGGCTCCCTCCACCATTAATTGGTCCAAACTGGGCTGGTTAGAGGCTCCCTCCACCATTAATTGGTCCAAACTGGGCTGGTTAGAGGCTCCCTCCACCATTAATTGGTCCAAACTGGGCTGGTTAGAGGCTCCCTCCACCATGAATTTGCCCAAACTGGGCTGTTTAGAGGCTCCCTCCACAATGAATTGGTCCAAACTGGGTTTTTTAGAGGCTCCCTCCACCATGAATTGGTCCAAACTGGGCTGTTTAGAGGCTCCCTCCACCATGAATTTGCCCAAACTGGGCTGTTTAGCGGCTCCCTCCACCATTAATTGGTCCAAACTGGGCTGGTTAGAGGCTCCCTCCACCATGAATTTGCCCAAACTGGGCTGTTTAGAGGCTCCCTCCACCATGAATTTGCCCAAACTGGGCTGGTTAGAGACTCCCTCCACCATGAATTGGTCCAAACTGGGGTTTTTAGAGGCTCCCTCCACCATGAATTGGTCCAAACTTGGCTGTTTAGAGGCTCCCTCCACCATGAATTGGTCCAAACTGGGGTGGTTAGAGGCTCCCTCCACCATTAATTGGTCCAAACTGGGCTGTTTAGAGGCTCCCTCCACCATGAATTGGTCCAAACTGGGCTGGTGAGAGGCTCCCTCCACCATGAATTGGTCCAAACTGGGCTGGTGAGAGGCTCCCTCCACCATGAATTTCCCAAAACTTGGCTGTTTAGAGGCTCCCTCCACCATTAATTGGTCCAAACTGGGCTGGTTAGAGGCTCCCTCCACCATGAATTTGCCCAAACTGGGCTGTTTAGAGGCTCCCTCCACCATGAATTTGCCCAAACTAGGATGGTTAGAGGCTCCCTCCACCATGAATTGGTCCAAACTGGGGTTTTTAGAGGCTCCCTCCACCATGAATTGGTCCAAACTTGGCTGTTTAGAGGCTCCCTCCACCATGAATTGGTCCAAACTGGGGTGGTTAGAGGCTCCCTCCACCATTAATTTGCCCAAACTGGGCTGTTTAGAGGCTCCCTCCACCATGAATTGGTCCAAACTGGGTTTTTTAGAGGCTCCCTCCACCATGAATTGGTCCAAACTGGGCTGTTTAGAGGCTCCCTCCACCATGAATTTGCCCAAACTGGGCTGTTTAGCGGCTCCCTCCACCATTAATTGGTCCAAACTGGACTGGTTAGAGGCTCCCTCCACCATGAATTTGCCCAAACTGGGCTGTTTAGAGGCTCCCTCCACCATGAATTTGCCCAAACTGGGCTGGTTAGAGGCTCCCTCCACCATGAATTGGTCCAAACTGGGGTTTTTAGAGGCTCCCTCCACCATGATTTGGTTCAAACTGGGCTGTTTAGAGGCTCCCTCCACCATTAATTGGTCCAAACTGGGGTTTTTAGAGGCTCCCTCCACCATGAATTGGTCCAAACTTGGCTGTTTAGAGGCTCCCTCCACCATGAATTGGTCCAAACTGGGGTGGTTAGAGGCTCCCTCCACCATTAATTGGTCCAAACTGGGCTGGTTAGAGCCTCCCTCCACCATGAATTTGCCCAAACTGGGCTGTTTAGAGGCTCCCTCCACCATGAATTGGTCCAAACTGGGTTTTTTAGAGGCTCCCTCCACCATGAATTGGTCCAAACTGGGCTGTTTAGAGGCTCCCTCCACCATGAATTTGCCCAAACTGGGCTGTTTAGCGGCTCCCTCCACCATTAATTGGTCCAAACTGGGCTGGTTAGAGGCTCCCTCCACCATGAATTTGCCCAAACTGGGCTGTTTAGAGGCTCCCTCCACCATGAATTTGCCCAAACTGGGCTGGTTAGAGGCTCCCTCCACCATGAATTGGTCCAAACTGGGGTTTTTAGAGGTTCCCTCCACCATGAATTGGTCCAAACTTGGCTGTTTAGAGGCTCCCTCCACCATTAATTGGTCCAAACTGGGCTGGTTAGAGGCTCCCTCCACCATGAATTGGTCCAAACTGGGTTTTTTAGAGGCTCCCTCCACCATGAATTGGTCCAAACTGGGGTTTTTAGAGGCTCCCTCCACCATGAATTGGTCCAAACTGGGCTGGTTAGAGGCTCCCTCCACCATGAATTTGCCCAAACTGGGCTGTTTAGAGGCTCCCTCCACCATGAATTTGCCCAAACTGGGCTGGTTAGAGGCTCCCTCCACCATGAATTGGTCCAAACTGGGTTTTTTAGAGGCTCCCTCCACCATGAATTTGCCCAAACTGGGCTGTTTAGAGGCTCCCTCCACCATGAATTGGTCCAAACTGAGCTGGTTAGAGGCTCCCTCCACCATGAATTTCCCAAAACTTGGCTGTTTAGAGGCTCCCTCCACCATTAATTGGTCCAAACTGGGCTGGTTAGAGCCTCCCTCCACCATGAATTTGCCCAAACTGGGCTGTTTAGAGGCTCCCTCCACCATGAATTGGTCCAAACTGGGTTTTTTAGAGGCTCCCTCCACCATGAATTGGTCCAAACTGGGCTGTTTAGAGGCTCCCTCCACCATGAATTTGCCCAAACTGGGCTGTTTAGCGGCTCCCTCCACCATTAATTGGTCCAAACTGGGCTGGTTAGAGGCTCCCTCCACCATGAATTTGCCCAAACTGGGCTGTTTAGAGGCTCCCTCCACCATGAATTTGCCCAAACTGGGCTGGTTAGAGGCTCCCTCCACCATGAATTGGTCCAAACTGGGGTTTTTAGAGGTTCCCTCCACCATGAATTGGTCCAAACTTGGCTGTTTAGAGGCTCCCTCCACCATGAATTGGTCCAAACTGGGGTGGTTAGAGGCTCCCTCCACCATTAATTTGCCCAAACTGGGCTGTTTAGAGGCTCCCTCCACCATGAATTGGTCCAAACTGGGTTTTTTAGAGGCTCCCTCCACCATGAATTGGTCCAAACTGGGCTGTTTAGAGGCTCCCTCCACCATGAATTTGCCCAAACTGGGCTGTTTAGCGGCTCCCTCCACCATTAATTGGTCCAAACTGGACTGGTTAGAGGCTCCCTCCACCATGAATTTGCCCAAACTGGGCTGTTTAGAGGCTCCCTCCACCATGAATTTGCCCAAACTGGGCTGGTTAGAGGCTCCCTCCACCATGAATTGGTCCAAACTGGGGTTTTTAGAGGCTCCCTCCACCATGATTTGGTTCAAACTGGGCTGTTTAGAGGCTCCCTCCACCATTAATTGGTCCAAACTGGGGTTTTTAGAGGCTCCCTCCACCATGAATTGGTCCAAACTTGGCTGTTTAGAGGCTCCCTCCACCATGAATTGGTCCAAACTGGGGTGGTTAGAGGCTCCCTCCACCATTAATTGGTCCAAACTGGGCTGGTTAGAGCCTCCCTCCACCATGAATTTGCCCAAACTGGGCTGTTTAGAGGCTCCCTCCACCATGAATTGGTCCAAACTGGGTTTTTTAGAGGCTCCCTCCACCATGAATTGGTCCAAACTGGGCTGTTTAGAGGCTCCCTCCACCATGAATTTGCCCAAACTGGGCTGTTTAGCGGCTCCCTCCACCATTAATTGGTCCAAACTGGGCTGGTTAGAGGCTCCCTCCACCATGAATTTGCCCAAACTGGGCTGTTTAGAGGCTCCCTCCACCATGAATTTGCCCAAACTGGGCTGGTTAGAGGCTCCCTCCACCATGAATTGGTCCAAACTGGGGTTTTTAGAGGTTCCCTCCACCATGAATTGGTCCAAACTTGGCTGTTTAGAGGCTCCCTCCACCATTAATTGGTCCAAACTGGGCTGGTTAGAGGCTCCCTCCACCATGAATTGGTCCAAACTGGGTTTTTTAGAGGCTCCCTCCACCATGAATTGGTCCAAACTGGGGTTTTTAGAGGCTCCCTCCACCATGAATTGGTCCAAACTGGGCTGGTTAGAGGCTCCCTCCACCATGAATTTGCCCAAACTGGGCTGTTTAGAGGCTCCCTCCACCATGAATTTGCCCAAACTGGGCTGGTTAGAGGCTCCCTCCACCATGAATTGGTCCAAACTGGGTTTTTTAGAGGCTCCCTCCACCATGAATTTGCCCAAACTGGGCTGTTTAGAGGCTCCCTCCACCATGAATTGGTCCAAACTGGGCTGGTTAGAGGCTCCCTCCACCATGAATTTCCCAAAACTTGGCTGTTTAGAGGCTCCCTCCACCATTAATTGGTCCAAACTGGGCTGGTTAGAGCCTCCCTCCACCATGAATTTGCCCAAACTGGGCTGTTTAGAGGCTCCCTCCACCATGAATTGGTCCAAACTGGGTTTTTTAGAGGCTCCCTCCACCATGAATTGGTCCAAACTGGGCTGTTTAGAGGCTCCCTCCACCATGAATTTGCCCAAACTGGGCTGTTTAGCGGCTCCCTCCACCATTAATTGGTCCAAACTGGGCTGGTTAGAGGCTCCCTCCACCATGAATTTGCCCAAACTGGGCTGTTTAGAGGCTCCCTCCACCATGAATTTGCCCAAACTGGGCTGGTTAGAGGCTCCCTCCACCATGAATTGGTCCAAACTGGGGTTTTTAGAGGTTCCCTCCACCATGAATTGGTCCAAACTTGGCTGTTTAGAGGCTCCCTCCACCATTAATTGGTCCAAACTGGGCTGGTTAGAGGCTCCCTCCACCATGAATTGGTCCAAACTGGGTTTTTTAGAGGCTCCCTCCACCATGAATTGGTCCAAACTGGGGTTTTTAGAGGCTCCCTCCACCATTAATTGGTCCAAACTGGGCTGGTTAGAGGCTCCCTCCACCATGAATTTGCCCAAACTGGGCTGTTTAGAGGCTCCCTCCACCATGAATTTGCCCAAACTGGGCTGGTTAGAGGCTCCCTCCACCATGAATTGGTCCAAACTGGGTTTTTTAGAGGCTCCCTCCACCATGAATTTGCCCAAACTGGGCTGTTTAGAGGCTCCCTCCACCATGAATTGGTCCAAACTGGGCTGGTTAGAGGCTCCCTCCACCATGAATTTCCCAAAACTTGGCTGTTTAGAGGCTCCCTCCACCATTAATTGGTCCAAACTGGGCTGGTTAGAGCCTCCCTCCACCATGAATTTGCCCAAACTGGGCTGTTTAGAGGCTCCCTCCACCATGAATTGGTCCAAACTGGGTTTTTTAGAGGCTCCCTCCACCATGAATTGGTCCAAACTGGGCTGTTTAGAGGCTCCCTCCACCATGAATTTGCCCAAACTGGGCTGTTTAGCGGCTCCCTCCACCATTAATTGGTCCAAACTGGGCTGGTTAGAGGCTCCCTCCACCATGAATTTGCCCAAACTGGGCTGTTTAGAGGCTCCCTCCACCATGAATTTGCCCAAACTGGGCTGGTTAGAGGCTCCCTCCACCATGAATTGGTCCAAACTGGGGTTTTTAGAGGTTCCCTCCACCATGAATTGGTCCAAACTTGGCTGTTTAGAGGCTCCCTCCACCATTAATTGGTCCAAACTGGGCTGGTTAGAGGCTCCCTCCACCATGAATTGGTCCAAACTGGGTTTTTTAGAGGCTCCCTCCACCATGAATTGGTCCAAACTGGGGTTTTTAGAGGCTCCCTCCACCATGAATTGGTCCAAACTGGGCTGTTTAGCGGCTCCCTCCACCATTAATTGGTCCAAACTGGGCTGGTTAGAGGCTCCCTCCACCATGAATTTGCCCAAACTGGGCTGTTTAGAGGCTCCCTCCACCATGAATTTGCCCAAACTGGGCTGGTTAGAGGCTCCCTCCACCATGAATTGGTCCAAACTGGGGTTTTTAGAGGCTCCCTCAACCATGAATTGGTCCAAACTTGGCTGTTTAGAGGCTCCCTCCACCATGAATTGGTCCAAACTGGGCTGGTTAGAGGCTCCCTCCACCATGAATTGGTCCAAACTGGGTTTTTTAGAGGCTCCCTCCACCATGAATTTGCCCAAACTGGGCTGTTTAGCGGCTCCCTCCACCATTAATTGGTCCAAACTGGGCTGGTTAGAGGCTCCCTCCACCATGAATTTGCCCAAACTGGGCTGTTTAGAGGCTCCCTCCACCATGAATTTGCCCAAACTGGGCTGGTTAGAGACTCCCTCCACCATGAATTGGTCCAAACTGGGGTTTTTAGAGGCTCCCTCCACCATGAATTGGTCCAAACTTGGCTGTTTAGAGGCTCCCTCCACCATGAATTGGTCCAAACTGGGGTGGTTAGAGGCTCCCTCCACCATTAATTGGTCCAAACTGGGCTGGTTAGAGGCTCCCTCCACCATTAATTGGTCCAAACTGGGCTGGTTAGAGGCTCCCTCCACCATTAATTGGTCCAAACTGGGCTGGTTAGAGGCTCCCTCCACCATTAATTGGTCCAAACTTGGCTGTTTAGAGGCTCCCTCCACCATTAATTGGTCCAAACTGGGCTGGTTAGAGGCTGCCTCCACCATGAATTGGTCCAAACTGGTTTTTTTAGAGGCTCCCTCCACCATGAATTGGTCCAAACTGGGGTTTTTAGAGGCTCCCTCCACCATGAATTGGTCCAAACTGGGCTGTTTAGCGGCTCCCTCCACCATTAATTGGTCCAAACTGGGCTGGTTAGAGGCTCCCTCCACCATGAATTTGCCCAAACTGGGCTGTTTAGAGGCTCCCTCCACCATGAATTTGCCCAAACTGGGCTGGTTAGAGGCTCCCTCCACCATGAATTGGTCCAAACTGGGGTTTTTAGAGGCTCCCTCCACCATGAATTGGTCCAAACTTGGCTGTTTAGAGGCTCCCTCCACCATTAATTGGTCCAAACTGGGCTGGTTAGAGGCTCCCTCCACCATGAATTGGTCCAAACTGGGTTTTTTAGAGGCTCCCTCCACCATGAATTTGCCCAAACTGGGCTGTTTAGAGGCTCCCTCCACCATGAATTGGTCCAAACTGGGCTGGTGAGAGGCTCCCTCCACCATGAATTTCCCAAAACTTGGCTGTTTAGAGGCTCCCTCCACCATTAATTGGTCCAAACTGGGCTGGTTAGAGGCTCCCTCCACCATGAATTTGCCCAAACTGGGCTGTTTAGAGGCTCCCTCCACCATGAATTTGCCCAAACTAGGATGGTTAGAGGCTCCCTCCACCATGAATTGGTCCAAACTGGGGTTTTTAGAGGCTCCCTCCACCATGAATTGGTCCAAACTTGGCTGTTTAGAGGCTCCCTCCACCATGAATTGGTCCAAACTGGGGTGGTTAGAGGCTCCCTCCACCATTAATTTGCCCAAACTGGGCTGTTTAGAGGCTCCCTCCACCATGAATTGGTCCAAACTGGGTTTTTTAGAGGCTCCCTCCACCATGAATTGGTCCAAACTGGGCTGTTTAGAGGCTCCCTCCACCATGAATTTGCCCAAACTGGGCTGTTTAGCGGCTCCCTCCACCATTAATTGGTCCAAACTGGACTGGTTAGAGGCTCCCTCCACCATGAATTTGCCCAAACTGGGCTGTTTAGAGGCTCCCTCCACCATGAATTTGCCCAAACTGGGCTGGTTAGAGGCTCCCTCCACCATGAATTGGTCCAAACTGGGGTTTTTAGAGGCTCCCTCCACCATGAATTGGTTCAAACTGGGCTGTTTAGAGGCTCCCTCCACCATTAATTGGTCCAAACTGGGGTTTTTAGAGGCTCCCTCCACCATGAATTGGTCCAAACTTGGCTGTTTAGAGGCTCCCTCCACCATGAATTGGTCCAAACTGGGGTGGTTAGAGGCTCCCTCCACCATTAATTGGTCCAAACTGGGCTGGTTAGAGCCTCCCTCCACCATGAATTTGCCCAAACTGGGCTGTTTTAGAGGCTCCCTCCACCATGAATTGGTCCAAACTGGGTTTTTTAGAGGCTCCCTCCACCATGAATTGGTCCAAACTGGGCTGTTTAGAGGCTCCCTCCACCATGAATTTGCCCAAACTGGGCTGTTTAGCGGCTCCCTCCACCATTAATTGGTCCAAACTGGGCTGGTTAGAGGCTCCCTCCACCATGAATTTGCCCAAACTGGGCTGTTTAGAGGCTCCCTCCACCATGAATTTGCCCAAACTGGGCTGGTTAGAGGCTCCCTCCACCATGAATTGGTCCAAACTGGGTTTTTAGAGGCTCCCTCCACCATGAATTGGTCCAAACTTGGCTGTTTAGAGGCTCCCTCCACCATTAATTGGTCCAAACTGGGCTGGTTAGAGGCTCCCTCCACCATGAATTGGTCCAAACTGGGTTTTTTAGAGGCTCCCTCCACCATGAATTGGTCCAAACTGGGGTTTTTAGAGGCTCCCTCCACCATGAATTGGTCCAAACTGGGCTGGTTAGAGGCTCCCTCCACCATGAATTTGCCCAAACTGGGCTGTTTAGAGGCTCCCTCCACCATGAATTTGCCCAAACTGGGCTGGTTAGAGGCTCCCTCCACCATGAATTTGCCCAAACTGGGCTGTTTAGAGGCTCCCTCCACCATGAATTTGCCCAAACTGGGCTGGTTAGAGGCTCCCTCCACCATGAATTGGTCCAAACTGGGGTTTTTAGAGGTTCCCTCCACCATGAATTGGTCCAAACTTGGCTGTTTAGAGGCTCCCTCCACCATTAATTGGTCCAAACTGGGCTGGTTAGAGGCTCCCTCCACCATGAATTGGTCCAAACTGGGTTTTTAGAGGCTCCCTCCACCATGAATTGGTCCAAACTGGGGTTTTTAGAGGCTCCCTCCACCATGAATTGGTCCAAACTGGGCTGGTTAGAGGCTCCCTCCACCATGAATTTGCCCAAACTGGGCTGTTTAGAGGCTCCCTCCACCATGAATTTGCCCAAACTGGGCTGGTTAGAGGCTCCCTCCACCATGAATTGGTCCAAACTGGGGTTTTTAGAGGCTCCCTCCACCATGAATTGGTCCAAACTTGGCTGTTTAGAGCCTCCCTCCACCATGAATTGGTCCAAACTGGGGTGGTTAGAGGCTCCCTCCACCATTAATTGGTCCAAACTGGGCTGGTTAGAGGCTCCCTCCACCATTAATTGGTCCAAACTGGGCTGGTTAGAGGCTCCCTCCACCATGAATTGGTCCAAACTGGGGTTTTTAGAGGCTCCCTCCACCATGAATTGGTCCAAACTTGGCTGTTTAGAGGCTCCCTCCACCATTAATTGGTCCAAACTGGGCTGGTTAGAGGCTCCCTCCACCATGAATTGGTCCAAACTGGGTTTTTTAGAGGCTCCCTCCACCATGAATTGGTCCAAACTGGGGTTTTTAGAGGCTCCCTCCACCATGAATTGGTCCAAACTGGGCTGTTTAGCGGCTCCCTCCACCATTAATTGGTCCAAACTGGGCTGGTTAGAGGCTCCCTCCACCATGAATTTGCCCAAACTGGGCTGTTTAGAGGCTCCCTCCACCATGAATTTGCCCAAACTGGGCTGGTTAGAGGCTCCCTCCACCATGAATTGGTCCAAACTGGGGTTTTTAGAGGCTCCCTCCACCATGAATTGGTCCAAACTTGGCTGTTTAGAGGCTCCCTCCACCATTAATTGGTTCAAACTGGGCTGGTTAGAGGCTCCCTCCACCATGAATTGGTCCAAACTGGGTTTTTTAGAGGCTCCCTCCACCATGAATTTGCCCAAACTGGGCTGTTTAGAGGCTCCCTCCACCATGAATTGGTCCAAACTGGGCTGGTTAGAGTCTCCCTCCACCATGAATTTCCCAAAACTTGGCTGTTTAGAGGCTCCCTCCACCATTAATTGGTCCAAACTGGGCTGGTTAGAGGCTCCTTCCACCATGAATTTGCCCAAACTGGGCTGTTTAGAGGCTCCCTCCACCATGAATTGGTCCAAACTGGGTTTTTTAGAGGCTCCCTCCACCATGAATTTGCCCAAACTGGGCTGTTTAGAGGCTCCCTCCACCATGAATTTGCCCAAACTGGGCTGGTTAGAGGCTCCCTCCACCATGAATTGGTCCAAACTGGGGTGGTTAGAGGCTCCCTCCACCATTAATTGGTCCAAACTGGGCTGGTTAGAGGCTCCCTCCACCATTAATTGGTCCAAACTGGGCTGGTTAGAGGCTCCCTCCACCATTAATTGGTCCAAACTGGGCTGGTTAGAGGCTCCCTCCACCATTAATTGGTCCAAACTGGGCTGGTTAGAGGCTCCCTCCACCATTAATTTGCCCAAACTGGGCTGTTTAGAGGCTCCCTCCACCATGAATTGGTCCAAACTGGGCTGTTTAGCGGCTCCCTCCACCATTAATTGGTCCAAACTGGGCTGGTTAGAGGCTCCCTCCACCATGAATTTGCCCAAACTGGGCTGTTTAGAGGCTCCCTCCACCATGAATTTGCCCAAACTGGGCTGGTTAGAGGCTCCCTCCACCATGAATTGGTCCAAACTGGGGTTTTTAGAGGCTCCCTCCACCATGAATTGGTCCAAACTTGGCTGTTTAGAGGCTCCCTCCACCATGAATTGGTCCAAACTGGGGTGGTTAGAGGCTCCCTCCACCATTAATTGGTCCAAACTGGGCTGGTTAGAGGCTCCCTCCACCATGAATTTGCCCAAACTGGGCTGTTTAGAGGCTCCCTCCACCATGAATTTGCCCAAACTGGGATGGTTAGAGGCTCCCTCCACCATGAATTGGTCCAAACTGGGGTTTTTAGAGGCTCCCTCCACCATGAATTGGTCCAAACTTGGCTGTTTAGAGGCTCCCTCCACCATTAATTGGTCCAAACTGGGCTGGTTAGAGGCTCCCTCCACCATGAATTGGTCTAAACTGGGTTTTTTAGAGGCTCCCTCCACCATGAATTTGCCCAAACTGGGCTGTTTAGAGGCTCCCTCCACCATGAATTGGTCCAAACTGGGCTGGTTAGAGGCTCCCTCCACCATGAATTTCCCAAAACTTGGCTGTTTAGAGGCTCCCTCCACCATTAATTGGTCCAAACTGGGCTGGTTAGAGCCTCCCTCCACCATGAATTTGCCCAAACTGGGCTGTTTAGAGGCTCCCTCCACCATGAATTGGTCCAAACTGGGTTTTTTAGAGGCTCCCTCCACCATGAATTGGTCCAAACTGGGCTGTTTAGAGGCTCCCTCCACCATGAATTTGCCCAAACTGGGCTGTTTAGCGGCTCCCTCCACCATTAATTGGTCCAAACTGGGCTGGTTAGAGGCTCCCTCCACCATGAATTTGCCCAAACTGGGCTGTTTAGAGGCTCCCTCCACCATGAATTTGCCCAAACTGGGCTGGTTAGAGGCTCCCTCCACCATGAATTGGTCCAAACTGGGGTTTTTAGAGGTTCCCTCCACCATGAATTGGTCCAAACTTGGCTGTTTAGAGGCTCCCTCCACCATTAATTGGTCCAAACTGGGCTGGTTAGAGGCTCCCTCCACCATGAATTGGTCCAAACTGGGTTTTTTAGAGGCTCCCTCCACCATGAATTGGTCCAAACTGGGGTTTTTAGAGGCTCCCTCCACCATGAATTGGTCCAAACTGGGCTGGTTAGAGGCTCCCTCCACCATGAATTTGCCCAAACTGGGCTGTTTAGAGGCTCCCTCCACCATGAATTTGCCCAAACTGGGCTGGTTAGAGGCTCCCTCCACCATGAATTGGTCCAAACTGGGGTTTTTAGAGGCTCCCTCCACCATGAATTGGTCCAAACTTGGCTGTTTAGAGGCTCCCTCCACCATGAATTGGTCCAAACTGGGGTGGTTAGAGGCTCCCTCCACCATTAATTGGTCCAAACTGGGCTGGTTAGAGGCTCCCTCCACCATTAATTGGTCCAAACTGGGCTGGTTAGAGGCTCCCTCCACCATGAATTGGTCCAAACTGGGGTTTTTAGAGGCTCCCTCCACCATGAATTGGTCCAAACTTGGCTGTTTAGAGGCTCCCTCCACCATTAATTGGTCCAAACTGGGCTGGTTAGAGGCTCCCTCCACCATGAATTGGTCCAAACTGGGTTTTTTAGAGGCTCCCTCCACCATGAATTGGTCCAAACTGGGGTTTTTAGAGGCTCCCTCCACCATGAATTGGTCCAAACTGGGCTGTTTAGCGGCTCCCTCCACCATTAATTGGTCCAAACTGGGCTGGTTAGAGGCTCCCTCCACCATGAATTTGCCCAAACTGGGCTGTTTAGAGGCTCCCTCCACCATGAATTTGCCCAAACTGGGCTGGTTAGAGGCTCCCTCCACCATGAATTGGTCCAAACTGGGGTTTTTAGAGGCTCCCTCCACCATGAATTGGTCCAAACTTGGCTGTTTAGAGGCTCCCTCCACCATGAATTGGTCCAAACTGGGCTGGTTAGAGGCTCCCTCCACCATGAATTGGTCCAAACTGGGTTTTTTAGAGGCTCCCTCCACCATGAATTTGCCCAAACTGGGCTGTTTAGAGGCTCCCTCCACCATGAATTGGTCCAAACTGGTCTGGTTAGAGTCTCCCTCCACCATGAATTTCCCAAAACTTGGCTGTTTAGAGGCTCCCTCCACCATTAATTGGTCCAAACTGGGCTGGTTAGAGGCTCCTTCCACCATGAATTTGCCCAAACTGGGCTGTTTAGAGGCTCCCTCCACCATGAATTGGTCCAAACTGGGTTTTTTAGAGGCTCCCTCCACCATGAATTTGCCCAAACTGGGCTGTTTAGAGGCTCCCTCCACCATGAATTTGCCCAAACTGGGCTGGTTAGAGGCTCCCTCCACCATGAATTGGTCCAAACTGGGGTGGTTAGAGGCTCCCTCCACCATTAATTGGTCCAAACTGGGCTGGTTAGAGGCTCCCTCCACCATTAATTGGTCCAAACTGGGCTGGTTAGAGGCTCCCTCCACCATTAATTGGTCCAAACTGGGCTGGTTAGAGGCTCCCTCCACCATTAATTGGTCCAAACTGGGCTGTTTAGCGGCTCCCTCCACCATTAATTGGTCCAAACTGGGCTGGTTAGAGGCTCCCTCCACCATGAATTTGCCCAAACTGGGCTGTTTAGAGGCTCCCTCCACCATGAATTTGCCCAAACTGGGCTGGTTAGAGGCTCCCTCCACCATGAATTGGTCCAAACTGGGGTTTTTAGAGGCTCCCTCCACCATGAATTGGTCCAAACTTGGCTGTTTAGAGGCTCCCTCCACCATTAATTGGTCCAAACTGGGCTGGTTAGAGGCTCCCTCCACCATGAATTTGCCCAAACTGGGCTGTTTAGAGGCTCCCTCCACCATGAATTGGTCCAAACTGGGTTTTTTAGAGGCTCCCTCCACCATGAATTGGTCCAAACTGGGCTGTTTAGAGGCTCCCTCCACCATGAATTTGCCCAAACTGGGCGGTTTAGCGGCTCCCTCCACCATTAATTGGTCCAAACTGGGCTGGTTAGAGGCTCCCTCCACCATGAATTTGCCCAAACTGGGCTGTTTAGAGGCTCCCTCCACCATGAATTGGTCCAAACTGGGCTGGTTAGAGGCTCCCTCCACCATGAATTTGCCCAAACTGGGCTGTTTAGAGGCTCCCTCCACCATGAATTGGTCCAAACTAGGTTTTTTAGAGGCTCCCTCCACCATGAATTGGTCCAAACTGGGCTGTTTAGAGGCTCCCTCCACCATGAATTTGCCCAAACTGGGCTGTTTAGCGGCTCCCTCCACCATTAATTGGTCCAAACTGGACTGGTTAGAGGCTCCCTCCACCATGAATTTGCCCAAACTGGGCTGTTTAGAGGCTCCCTCCACCATGAATTTGCCCAAACTGGGCTGGTTAGAGGCTCCCTCCACCATGAATTGGTCCAAACTGGGGTTTTTAGAGGCTCCCTCCACCATGAATTGGTTCAAACTGGGCTGGTTAGAGGCTCCCTCCACCATTAATTGGTCCAAACTGGGGTTTTTAGAGGCTCCCTCCACCATGAACTGGTCCAAACTTGGCTGTTTAGAGGCTCCCTCCACCATGAATTGGTCCAAACTGGGGTGGTTAGAGGCTCCCTCCACCATTAATTGGTCCAAACTGGGCTGGTTAGAGGCTCCCTCCACCATTAATTGGTCCAAACTGGGGTTTTTAGAGGCTCCCTCCACCATGAATTGGTCCAAACTTGGCTGTTTAGAGGCTCCCTCCACCATGAATTGGTCCAAACTGGGGTGGTTAGAGGCTCCCTCCACCATTAATTGGTCCAAACTGGGCTGGTTAGAGGCTCCCTCCACCATTAATTGGTCCAAACTGGGCTGGTTAGAGGCTCCCTCCACCATTAATTGGTCCAAACTGGGCTGGTTAGAGGCTCCCTCCACCATGAATTTGCCCAAACTGGGCTGTTTAGAGGCTCCCTCCACAATGAATTGGTCCAAACTGGGTTTTTTAGAGGCTCCCTCCACCATGAATTGGTCCAAACTGGGCTGTTTAGAGGCTCCCTCCACCATGAATTTGCCCAAACTGGGCTGTTTAGCGGCTCCCTCCACCATTAATTGGTCCAAACTGGGCTGGTTAGAGGCTCCCTCCACCATGAATTTGCCCAAACTGGGCTGTTTAGAGGCTCCCTCCACCATGAATTTGCCCAAACTGGGCTGGTTAGAGGCTCCCTCCACAATGAATTGGTCCAAACTGGGGATTTTAGAGGCTCCCTCCACCATGAATTGGTCCAAACTTGGCTGTTTAGAGGCTCCCTCCACCATGAATTGGTCCAAACTGGGGTGGTTAGAGGCTCCCTCCACCATTAATTGGTCCAAACTGGGCTGGTTAGAGGCTCCCTCCACCATTAATTGGTTCAAACTGGGCTGGTTAGAGGCTCCCTCCACCATTAATTGGTCCAAACTGGGCTGGTTAGAGGCTCCCTCCACCATGAATTGGTCCAAACTGGGGTTTTTAGAGGCTCCCTCCACCATGAATTGGTCCAAACTTGGCTGTTTAGAGGCTCCCTCCACCATTAATTGGTCCAAACTGGGCTGGTTAGAGGCTCCCTCCACCATGAATTG
The DNA here is from genome assembly GCF_031893055.1 of Leptodactylus fuscus. Lineage (NCBI taxonomy): Eukaryota > Metazoa > Chordata > Amphibia > Anura > Leptodactylidae > Leptodactylus > Leptodactylus fuscus. The sequence goes on from NW_027440852.1 coordinate 41,584, forward strand.
GTCCAAACTGGTTTTTTTAGAGGCTCCCTCCACCATGAATTGGTCCAAACTGGGGTTTTTAGAGGCTCCCTCCACCATGAATTGGTCCAAACTGGGCTGTTTAGCGGCTCCCTCCACCATTAATTGGTCCAAACTGGGCTGGTTAGAGGCTCCCTCCACCATGAATTTGCCCAAACTGGGCTGTTTAGAGGCTCCCTCCACCATGAATTTGCCCAAACTGGGCTGGTTAGAGGCTCCCTCCACCATGAATTGGTCCAAACTGGGGTTTTTAGAGGCTCCCTCCACCATGAATTGGTCCAAACTTGGCTGTTTAGAGGCTCCCTCCACCATTAATTGGTCCAAACTGGGCTGGTTAGAGGCTCCCTCCACCGTGAATTGGTCCAAACTGGGTTTTTTAGAGGCTCCCTCCACCATGAATTTGCCCAAACTGGGCTGTTTAGAGGCTCCCTCCACCATGAATTGGTCCAAACTGGGCTGGTTAGAGGCTCCCTCCACCATGAATTTCCCAAAACTTGGCTGTTTAGAGGCTCCCTCCACCATTAATTGGTCCAAACTGGGCTGGTTAGAGGCTCCCTCCACCATGAATTTGCCCAAACTGGGCTGTTTAGAGGCTCCCTCCACCATGAATTGGTCCAAACTGGGTTTTTTAGAGGCTCCCTCCACCATGAATTGGTCCAAACTGGGCTGTTTAGAGGCTCCCTCCACCATGAATTTGCCCAAACTGGGCTGTTTAGCGGCTCCCTCCACCATTAATTGGTCCAAACTGGGCTGGTTAGAGGCTCCCTCCACCATGAATTTGCCCAAACTGGGCTGTTTAGAGGCTCCCTCCACCATGAATTTGCCCAAACTGGGCTGGTTAGAGGCTCCCTCCACCATGAATTGGTCCAAACTGGGGTTTTTAGAGGCTCCCTCCACCATGAATTGGTCCAAACTTGGCTGTTTAGAGGCTCCCTCCACCATGAATTGGTCCAAACTGGGGTGGTTAGAGGCTCCCTCCACCATTAATTTGCCCAAACTGGGCTGTTTAGAGGCTCCCTCCACCATGAATTGGTCCAAACTGGGTTTTTTAGAGGCTCCCTCCACCATGAATTGGTCCAAACTGGGCTGTTTAGAGGCTCCCTCCACCATGAATTTGCCCAAACTGGGCTGTTTAGCGGCTCCCTCCACCATTAATTGGTCCAAACTGGACTGGTTAGAGGCTCCCTCCACCATGAATTTGCCCAAACTGGGCTGTTTAGAAGCTCCCTAAACCATGAATTTGCCCAATCTGGGCTGGTTAGAGGCTCCCTCCACCATGAATTGGTCCAAACTGGGGTTTTTAGAGGCTCCCTCCACCATGAATTGGTTCAAACTGGGCTGTTTAGAGGCTCCCTCCACCATTAATTGGTCCAAACTGGGGTTTTTAGAGGCTCCCTCCACCATGAATTGGTCCAAACTTGGCTGTTTAGAGGCTCCCTCCACCATGAATTGGTCCAAACTGGGGTGGTTAGAGGCTCCCTCCACCATTAATTGGTCCAAACTGGGCTGGTTAGAGGCTCCCTCCACCATGAATTTGCCCAAACTGGGCTGTTTAGAGGCTCCCTCCACCATGAATTTGCCCAAACTGGGATGGTTAGAGGCTCCCTCCACCATGAATTGGTCCAAACTGGGGTTTTTAGAGGCTCCCTCCACCATGAATTGGTCCAAACTTGGCTGTTTAGAGGCTCCCTCCACCATTAATTGGTCCAAACTGGGCTGGTTAGAGGCTCCCTCCACCATGAATTTGCCCAAACTGGGCTGTTTAGCGGCTCCCTCCACCATTAATTGGTCCAAACTGGGCTGGTTAGAGGCTCCCTCCACCATGAATTTGCCCAAACTGGGCTGTTTAGAGGCTCCCTCCACCATGAATTTGCCCAAACTGGGCTGGTTAGAGGCTCCCTCCACCATGAATTGGTCCAAACTGGGGTTTTTAGAGGCTCCCTCCACCATGAATTGGTCCAAACTTGGCTGTTTAGAGGCTCCCTCCACCATGAATTGGTCCAAACTGGGGTGGTTAGAGGCTCCCTCCACCATTAATTGGTCCAAACTGGGCTGGTTAGAGGCTCCCTCCACCATTAATTGGTCCAAACTGGGCTGGTTAGAGGCTCCCTCCACCATGAATTGGTCCAAACTGGGGTTTTTAGAGGCTCCCTCCACCATGAATTGGTCCAAACTTGTCTGTTTAGAGGCTCCCTCCACCATTAATTGGTCCAAACTGGGCTGGTTAGAGGCTCCCTCCACCATGAATTGGTCCAAACTGGGTTTTTTAGAGGCTCCCTCCACCATGAATTGGTCCAAACTGGGGTTTTTAGAGGCTCCCTCCACCATGAATTGGTCCAAACTGGGCTGTTTAGCGGCTCCCTCCACCATTAATTGGTCCAAACTGGGCTGGTTAGAGGCTCCCTCCACCATGAATTTGCCCAAACTGGGCTGTTTAGAGGCTCCCTCCACCATGAATTTGCCCAAACTGGGCTGGTTAGAGGCTCCCTCCACCATGAATTGGTCCAAACTGGGGTTTTTAGAGGCTCCCTCCACCATGAATTGGTCCAAACTTGGCTGTTTAGAGGCTCCCTCCACCATGAATTGGTCCAAACTGGTCTGGTTAGAGGCTCCCTCCACCATGAATTGGTCCAAACTGGGTTTTTTAGAGGCTCCCTCCACCATGAATTTGCCCAAACTGGGCTGTTTAGAGGCTCCCTCCACCATGAATTGGTCCAAACTGGGCTGGTTAGAGGCTCCCTCCACCATGAATTGGTCCAAACTGGGGTTTTTAGAGGCTCCCTCCACCATGAATTGGTCCAAACTTGGCTGTTTAGAGGCTCCCTCCACCATTAATTGGTCCAAACTGGGCTGGTTAGAGGCTCCCTCCACCATGAATTTGCCCAAACTGGGCTGTTTAGCGGCTCCCTCCACCATTAATTGGTCCAAACTGGGCTGGTTAGAGGCTCCCTCCACCATGAATTTGCCCAAACTGGGCTGTTTAGAGGCTCCCTCCACCATGAATTTGCCCAAACTGGGCTGGTTAGAGGCTCCCTCCACCATGAATTGGTCCAAACTGGGGTTTTTAGAGGCTCCCTCCACCATGAATTGGTCCAAACTTGGCTGTTTAGAGGCTCCCTCCACCATGAATTGGTCCAAACTGGGGTGGTTAGAGGCTCCCTCCACCATGAATTGGTCCAAACTGGGGTGGTTAGAGGCTCCCTCCACCATTAATTGGTCCAAACTGGGCTGGTTAGAGGCTCCCTCCACCATGAATTGGTCCAAACTGGGGTTTTTAGAGGCTCCCTCCACCATGAATTGGTCCAAACTTGTCTGTTTAGAGGCTCCCTCCACCATTAATTGGTCCAAACTGGGCTGGTTAGAGGCTCCCTCCACCATGAATTGGTCCAAACTGGGTTTTTTAGAGGCTCCCTCCACCATGAATTGGTCCAAACTGGGGTTTTTAGAGGCTCCCTCCACCATGAATTGGTCCAAACTGGGCTGTTTAGCGGCTCCCTCCACCATTAATTGGTCCAAACTGGGCTGGTTAGAGGCTCCCTCCACCATGAATTTGCCCAAACTGGGCTGTTTAGAGGCTCCCTCCACCATGAATTTGCCCAAACTGGGCTGGTTAGAGGCTCCCTCCACCATGAATTGGTCCAAACTGGGGTTTTTAGAGGCTCCCTCCACCATGAATTGGTCCAAACTTGGCTGTTTAGAGGCTCCCTCCACCATGAATTGGTCCAAACTGGTCTGGTTAGAGGCTCCCTCCACCATGAATTGGTCCAAACTGGGTTTTTTAGAGGCTCCCTCCACCATGAATTTGCCCAAACTGGGCTGTTTAGAGGCTCCCTCCACCATGAATTGGTCCAAACTGGGCTGGTTAGAGGCTCCCTCCACCATGAATTTCCCAAAACTTGGCTGTTTAGAGGCTCCCTCCACCATTAATTGGTCCAAACTGGGCTGGTTAGAGGCTCCCTCCACCATGAATTTGCCCAAACTGGGCTGTTTAGAGGCTCCCTCCACCATGAATTGGTCCAAACTGGGTTTTTTAGAGGCTCCCTCCACCATGAATTGGTCCAAACTGGGCTGTTTAGAGGCTCCCTCCACCATGAATTTGCCCAAACTGGGCTGTTTAGCGGCTCCCTCCACCATTAATTGGTCCAAACTGGGCTGGTTAGAGGCTCCCTCCACCATGAATTTGCCCAAACTGGGCTGTTTAGAGGCTCCCTCCACCATGAATTTGCCCAAACTGGGCTGGTTAGAGGCTCCCTCCACCATGAATTGGTCCAAACTGGGGTGGTTAGAGGCTCCCTCCACCATTAATTGGTCCAAACTGGGCTGGTTAGAGGCTCCCTCCACCATTAATTGGTCCAAACTGGGCTGGTTAGAGGCTCCCTCCACCATTAATTGGTCCAAACTGGTCTGGTTAGAGGCTCCCTCCACCATTAATTGGTCCAAACTGGGCTGGTTAGAGGCTCCCTCCACCATGAATTTGCCCAAACTGGGCTGTTTAGAGGCTCCCTCCACCATGAATTGGTCCAAACTGGGCTGTTTAGCGGCTCCCTCCACCATTAATTGGTCCAAACTGGGCTGGTTAGAGGCTCCCTCCACCATGAATTTGCCCAAACTGGGCTGTTTAGAGGCTCCCTCCACCATGAATTGGTCCAAACTGGTCTGGTTAGAGGCTCCCTCCACCATGAATTGGTCCAAACTGGGGTTTTTAGAGGCTCCCTCCACCATGAATTTGTCCAAACTTGGCTGTTTAGAGGCTCCCTCCACCATTAATTGGTCCAAACTGGGCTGGTTAGAGGCTCCCTCCACCATGAATTTGCCCAAACTGGGCTGTTTAGAGGCTCCCTCCACCATGAATTGGTCCAAACTGGGTTTTTTAGAGGCTCCCTCCACCATGAATTGGTCCAAACTGGGCTGTTTAGAGGCTCCCTCCACCATGAATTTGCCCAAACTGGGCGGTTTAGCGGCTCCCTCCACCATGAATTTGCCCAAACTGGGCTGTTTAGCGGCTCCCTCCACCATTAATTGGTCCAAACTGGACTGGTTAGAGGCTCCCTCCACCATGAATTTGCCCAAACTGGGCTGTTTAGAGGCTCCCTCCACCATGAATTTGCCCAAACCGCGCTGGTTAGAGGCTCCCTCCACCATGAATTGGTCCAAACTGGGGTTTTTAGAGGCTCCCTCCACCATGAATTGGTTCAAACTGGGCTGGTTAGAGGCTCCCTCCACCATTAATTGGTCCAAACTGGGGTTTTTAGAGGCTCCCTCCACCATGAATTGGTCCAAACTTGGCTGTTTAGAGGCTCCCTCCACCATGAATTGGTCCAAACTGGGGTGGTTAGAGGCTCCCTCCACCATTAATTGGTCCAAACTGGGGTTTTTAGAGGCTCCCTCCACCATGAATTGGTCCAAACTTGGCTGTTTAGAGGCTCCCTCCACCATGAATTGGTCCAAACTGGGGTGGTTAGAGGCTCCCTCCACCATTAATTGGTCCAAACTGGGCTGGTTAGAGGCTCCCTCCACCATTAATTGGTCCAAACTGGGGTTTTTAGAGGCTCCCTCCACCATGAATTGGTCCAAACTTGGCTGTTTAGAGGCTCCCTCCACCATGAATTGGTCCAAACTGGGTTTTTTAGAGGCTCCCTCCACCATGAATTGGTCCAAACTGGGGTTTTTAGAGGCTCCCTCCACCATGAATTGGTCCAAACTGGGCTGTTTAGCGGCTCCCTCCACCATTAATTGGTCCAAACTGGGCTGGTTAGAGGCTCCCTCCACCATGAATTTGCCCAAACTGGGCTGTTTAGAGGCTCCCTCCACCATGAATTTGCCCAAACTGGGCTGGTTAGAGGCTCCCCTCCACCATGAATTGGTCCAAACTGGGGTTTTTAGAGGCTCCCTCCACCATGAATTGGTCCAAACTTGGCTGTTTAGAGGCTCCCTCCACCATGAATTGGTCCAAACTGGGCTGGTTAGAGGCTCCCTCCACCATGAATTGGTCCAAACTGGGTTTTTTAGAGGCTCCCTCCACCATGAATTTGCCCAAACTGGGCTGTTTAGCGGCTCCCTCCACCATTAATTGGTCCAAACTGGGCTGGTTAGAGGCTCCCTCCACCATGAATTTGCCCAAACTGGGCTGTTTAGAGGCTCCCTCCACCATGAATTTGCCCAAACTGGGCTGGTTAGAGACTCCCTCCACCATGAATTGGTCCAAACTGGGGTTTTTAGAGGCTCCCTCCACCATGAATTGGTCCAAACTTGGCTGTTTAGAGGCTCCCTCCACCATGAATTGGTCCAAACTGGGGTGGTTAGAGGCTCCCTCCACCATTAATTGGTCCAAACTGGGCTGGTTAGAGGCTCCCTCCACCATTAATTGGTCCAAACTGGGCTGGTTAGAGGCTCCCTCCACCATTAATTGGTCCAAACTGGGCTGGTTAGAGGCTCCCTCCACCATTAATTGGTCCAAACTTGGCTGTTTAGAGGCTCCCTCCACCATTAATTGGTCCAAACTGGGCTGGTTAGAGGCTGCCTCCACCATGAATTGGTCCAAACTGGTTTTTTTAGAGGCTCCCTCCACCATGAATTGGTCCAAACTGGGTTTTTAGAGGCTCCCTCCACATGAATTGGTCCAAACTGGGCTGTTTAGCGGCTCCCTCCACCATTAATTGGTCCAAACTGGGCTGGTTAGAGGCTCCCTCCACCATGAATTTGCCCAAACTGGGCTGTTTAGAGGCTCCCTCCACCATGAATTTGCCAAACTGGGCTGGTTAGAGGCTCCCTCCACCATGAATTGGTCCAAACTGGGGTTTTTAGAGGCTCCCTCCACCATGAATTGGTCCAAACTTGGCTGTTTAGAGGCTCCCTCCACATTAATTGGTCCAAACTGGGCTGGTTAGAGGCTCCCTCCACCATGAATTGGTCCAAACTGGGTTTTTTTAGAGGCTCCCTCCACCATGAATTTGCCCAAACTGGGCTGTTTAGAGGCTCCCTCCACCATGAATTGGTCCAAACTGGGCTGGTGAGAGGCTCCCTCCACCATGAATTTCCAAAACTTGGCTGTTTAGAGGCTCCCTCCACCATTAATTGGTCCAAACTGGGCTGGTTAGAGGCTCCCTCCACCATGAAATTTGCCCAAACTGGGCTGTTTAGAGGCTCCCCTCCACCATGAATTTGCCCAAACTAGGATGGTTAGAGGCTCCCTCCACCATGAATTGGTCCAAACTGGGGTTTTTAGAGGCTCCCTCCACATGAATTGGTCCAAACTTGGCTGTTTAGAGGCTCCCTCCACCATGAATTGGTCCAAACTGGGGTGGTTAGAGTCTCCCTCCACCATTAATTTGCCCAAACTGGGCTGTTTTAGAGGCTCCCTCCACCATGAATTGGTCCAAACTGGGGTTTTTTAGAGGCTCCCTCCACCATGAATTGGTCCAAACTGGGCTGTTTAGAGGCTCCCTCCACCATGAATTTGCCAAACTGGGCTGTTTAGCGGCTCCCTCCACCATTAATTGGTCCAAACTGGACTGGTTAGAGGCTCCCTCCACCATGAATTTGCCCAAACTGGGCTGTTTAGAGGCTCCCTCCACCATGAATTTGCCCAAACTGGGCTGGTTAGAGGCTCCCTCCACCATGAATTGGTCCAAACTGGGGTTTTTAGAGGCTCCCTCCACCATGAATTGGTTCAAACTGGGCTGTTTTAGAGGCTCCCTCCACCATTAATTGGTCCAAACTGGGTTTTTAGAGGCTCCCTCCACCATGAATTGGTCCAAACTTGGCTGTTTAGAGGCTCCCTCCACCATGAATTGGTCCAAACTGGGGTGGTTAGAGGCTCCCTCCACCATTAATTGGTCCAAACTGGGCTGGTTAGAGGCTCCCTCCACCATGAATTTGCCCAAACTGGGCTGTTTAGAGGCTCCCTCCACCATGAATTTGCCCAAACTGGGATGGTTAGAGGCTCCCTCCACCATGAATTGGTCCAAACTGGGGTTTTTAGAGGCTCCCTCCACCATGAATTGGTCCAAACTTGGCTGTTAGAGGCTCCCTCCACCATTAATTGGTCCAAACTGGGCTGGTTAGAGGCTCCCTCCACCATGAATTGGTCCAAACTGGGTTTTTTAGAGGCTCCTCCACCATGAATTGCCCAAACTGGGCTGTTTAGAGGCTCCCTCCACCATGAATTGGTCCAAACTGGGCTGGTTAGAGGCTCCCTCCACCATGAATTTCCCAAAACTTGGCTGTTTAGAGGCTCCCTCCACCATTAATTGGTCCAAACTGGGCTGGTTAGAGCCTCCCTCCACCATGAATTTGCCAAAACTGGGCTGTTTAGAGGCTCCCTCCACCATGAATTGGTCCAAACTGGTTTTTTAGAGGCTCCTCCACCATGAATTGGTCCAAACTGGGCTGTTTAGAGGCTCCCTCCACCATGAATTTGCCCAAACTGGGCTGTTTAGCGGCTCCCTCCACCATTAATTGGTCCAAACTGGGCTGGTTAGAGGCTCCCTCCACCATGAATTTGCCCAAACTGGGCTGTTTAGAGGCTCCCTCCACCATGAATTTGCCCAAACTGGGCTGGTTAGAGGCTCCCTCCACCATGAATTGGTCCAAACTGGGGTTTTTTAGAGGTTCCCTCCACCATGAATTGGTCCAAACTTGGCTGTTTAGAGGCTCCCTCCACCATTAATTGGTCCAAACTGGGCTGGTTAGAGGCTCCCTCCACCATGAATTGGTCCAAACTGGGTTTTTTAGAGGCTCCCTCACCATGAATTGGTCCAAACTGGGGTTTTTAGAGGCTCCCTCCACCATGAATTGGTCCAAACTGGGCTGGTTAGAGGCTCCCTCCACCATGAATTTGCCCAAACTGGGCTGTTTAGAGGCTCCCTCCACCATGAATTTGCCCAAACTGGGCTGGTTAGAGGGCTCCCTCCACCATGAATTGGTCCAAACTGGGGTTTTTTAGAGGCTCCCTCCACCATGAATTGGTCCAAACTTGGCTGTTTAGAGGCTCCCTCCACCATGAATTGGTCCAAACTGGGGTGGTTAGAGGCTCCCTCCACCATTAATTGGTCCAAACTGGGCTGGTTAGAGGCTCCCTCCACCATTAATTGGTCCAAACTGGGCTGGTTAGAGGCTCCCTCCACCATGAATTGGTCCAAACTGGGGTTTTTAGAGGCTCCCTCCACCATGAATTGGTCCAAACTTGGCTGTTTAGAGGCTCCCTCCACCATTAATTGGTCCAAAACTGGGCTGGTTAGAGGCTCCCTCCACCATGAATTGGTCCAAACTGGGTTTTTTAGAGGCTCCCTCCACCATGAATTGGTCCAAACTGGGGTTTTTAGAGGCTCCCTCCACCATGAATTGGTCCAAACTGGGCTGTTTAGCGGCTCCCTCCACCATTAATTGGTCCAAACTGGGCTGGTTAGAGGCTCCCTCCACCATGAATTTGCCCAAACTGGGCTGTTTAGAGGCTCCCTCCACCATGAATTTGCCCAAACTGGGCTGGTTAGAGGCTCCCTCCACCATGAATTGGTCCAAACTGGGGTTTTTAGAGGCTCCCTCCACCATGAATTGGTCCAAACTTGGCTGTTTAGAGGCTCCCTCCACCATGAATTGGTCCAAACTGGGCTGGTTAGAGGCTCCCTCCACCATGAATTGGTCCAAACTGGGTTTTTTAGAGGCTCCCTCCACCATGAATTTGCCCAAACTGGGCTGTTTAGAGGCTCCCTCCACCATGAATTGGTCCAAACTGGTCTGGTTAGAGTCTCCCTCCACCATGAATTTCCCAAAACTTGGCTGTTTAGAGGCTCCCTCCACCATTAATTTGGTCCAAACTGGGCTGGTTAGAGGCTCCTTCCACCATGAATTTGCCCAAACTGGGCTGTTTAGAGGCTCCCTCCACCATGAATTGGTCCAAACTGGGTTTTTTAGAGGCTCCCTCCACCATGAATTTGCCCAAACTGGGCTGTTTAGAGGCTCCCTCCACCATGAATTTTGCCCAAACTGGGCTGGTTAGAGGCTCCCTCCACCATGAATTGGTCCAAACTGGGGTGGTTAGAGGCTCCCTCCACCATTAATTGGTCCAAACTGGGCTGGTTAGAGGCTCCTCCACCATTAATTGGTCCAAACTGGGCTGGTTAGAGGCTCCCTCCACCATTAATTGGTCCAAACTGGGCTGGTTAGAGGCTCCCTCCACCATTATTGGTCCAAACTGGGCTGGTTAGAGGCTCCCTCCACCATTAATTTGCCCCAAACTGGGCTGTTTAGAGGCTCCGCTCCACCATGAATTGGTCCAAACTGGGCTGTTTAGCGGCTCCCTCCACCATTAATTGGTCCAAACTGGGCTGGTTAGAGGCTCCCTCCACCATGAATTTGCCAAACTGGGCTGTTTAGAGGCTCCCTCCACCATGAATTTGCCCAAACTGGGCTGGTTAGAGGCTCCCTCCACCATGAATTGGTCCAAACTGGGGTTTTTAGAGGCTCCTCCACCATGAATTGGTCCAAACTTGGCTGTTTAGAGGCTCCCCTCCACCATTAATTGGTCCAAACTGGGCTGGTTAGAGGCTCCCTCCACCATGAATTTGCCCAAACTGGGCTGTTTAGAGGCTCCCTCCACCATGAATTGGTCCAAACTAGGTTTTTTAGAGGCTCCCTCCACCATGAATTGGTCCAAACTGGGCTGTTTAGAGGCTCCCTCCACCATGAATTTGCCCAAACTGGGCGGTTTAGCGGCTCCCTCCACCATTAATTGGTCCAAACTGGGCTGGTTAGAGGCTCCCTCCACCATGAATTTGCCCAAACTGGGCTGTTTAGAGGCTCCCTCCACCATGAATTGGTCCAAACTGGGCTGGTTAGAGGCTCCCTCCACCATGAATTTGCCCAAACTGGGCTGTTTAGAGGCTCCCTCCACCATGAATTGGTCCAAACTAGGTTTTTTAGAGGCTCCCTCCACCATGAATTGGTCCAAACTGGGCTGTTTAGAGGCTCCCTCCACCATGAATTTGCCCAAACTGGGCTGTTTAGCGGCTCCCTCCACCATTAATTGGTCCAAACTGGACTGGTTAGAGGCTCCCTCCACCATGAATTTGCCCAAACTGGGCTGTTTAGAGGCTCCCTCCACCATGAATTTGCCCAAACTGGGCTGGTTAGAGGCTCCCTCCACCATGAATTGGTCCAAACTGGGGTTTTTAGAGGCTCCCTCCACCATGAATTGGTTCAAACTGGGCTGGTTAGAGGCTCCCTCCACCATTAATTGGTCCAAACTGGGGTTTTTAGAGGCTCCCTCCACCATGAATTGGTCCAAACTTGGCTGTTTAGAGGCTCCCTCCACCATGAATTGGTCCAAACTGGGGTGGTTAGAGGCTCTCCCTCCACCATTAATTGGTCCAAACTGGGCTGGTTAGAGGCTCCCTCCACCATTAATTGGTCCAAACTGGGGTTTTTAGAGGCTCCCTCCACCATGAATTGGTCCAAACTTGGCTGTTTAGAGGCTCCCTCCACCATGAATTGGTCCAAACTGGGGTGGTTAGAGGCTCCCTCCACCATTAATTGGTCCAAACTGGGCTGGTTAGAGGCTCCCTCCACCATTAATTGGTCCAAACTGGGCTGGTTAGAGGCTCCCTCCACCATTAATTGGTCCAAACTGGGCTGGTTAGAGGCTCCCTCCACCATGAATTTGCCCAAACTGGGCTGTTTAGAGGCTCCCTCCACAATGAATTGGTCCAAACTGGGTTTTTTAGAGGCTCCCTCCACCATGAATTGGTCCAAACTGGGCTGTTTAGAGGCTCCCTCACCATGAATTTGCCCAAACTGGGCTGTTTAGCGGCTCCCTCCACCATTAATTGGTCCAAACTGGGCTGGTTAGAGGCTCCCTCCACCATGAATTTGCCCAAACTGGGCTGTTTAGAGGCTCCCTCCACCATGAATTTGCCCAAACTGGGCTGGTTAGAGGCTCCCTCCACAATGAATTGGTCCAAACTGGGGATTTTAGAGGCTCCCTCCACCATGAATTGGTCCAAACTTGGCTGTTTAGAGGCTCCCTCCACCATGAATTGGTCCAAACTGGGGTGGTTAGAGGCTCCCTCCACCATTAATTGGTCCAAACTGGGCTGGTTAGAGGCTCCCTCCACCATTAATTGGTTCAAACTGGGCTGGTTAGAGGCTCCCTCCACCATTAATTGGTCCAAACTGGGCTGGTTAGAGGCTCCCTCCACCATGAATTGGTCCAAACTGGGGTTTTTAGAGGCTCCCTCCACCATGAATTGGTCCAAACTTGGCTGTTTAGAGGCTCCCTCCACCATTAATTGGTCCAAACTGGGCTGGTTAGAGGCTCCCTCCACCATGAATTGGTCCAAACTGGTTTTTTTAGAGGCTCCCTCCACCATGAATTGGTCCAAACTGGGGTTTTTAGAGGCTCCCTCCACCATGAATTGGTCCAAACTGGGCTGTTTAGCGGCTCCCTCCACCATTAATTGGTCCAAACTGGGCTGGTTAGAGGCTCCCTCCACCATGAATTTGCCCAAACTGGGCTGTTTAGAGGCTCCCTCCACCATGAATTTGCCCAAACTGGGCTGGTTAGAGGCTCCCTCCACCATGAATTGGTCCAAACTGGGGTTTTTAGAGGCTCCCTCCACCATGAATTGGTCCAAACTTGGCTGTTTAGAGGCTCCCTCCACCATTAATTGGTCCAAACTGGGCTGGTTAGAGGCTCCCTCCACCGTGAATTGGTCCAAACTGGGTTTTTTAGAGGCTCCCTCCACCATGAATTTGCCCAAACTGGGCTGTTTAGAGGCTCCCTCCACCATGAATTGGTCCAAACTGGGCTGGTTAGAGGCTCCCTCCACCATGAATTTCCCAAAACTTGGCTGTTTAGAGGCTCCCTCCACCATTAATTGGTCCAAACTGGGCTGGTTAGAGGCTCCCTCCACCATGAATTTGCCCAAACTGGGCTGTTTAGAGGCTCCCTCCACCATGAATTGGTCCAAACTGGGTTTTTTAGAGGCTCCCTCCACCATGAATTGGTCCAAACTGGGCTGTTTAGAGGCTCCCTCCACCATGAATTTGCCCAAACTGGGCTGTTTAGCGGCTCCCTCCACCATTAATTGGTCCAAACTGGGCTGGTTAGAGGCTCCCTCCACCATGAATTTGCCCAAACTGGGCTGTTTAGAGGCTCCCTCCACCATGAATTTGCCCAAACTGGGCTGGTTAGAGGCTCCCTCCACCATGAATTGGTCCAAACTGGGGTTTTTAGAGGCTCCCTCCACCATGAATTGGTCCAAACTTGGCTGTTTAGAGGCTCCCTCCACCATGAATTGGTCCAAACTGGGGTGGTTAGAGGCTCCCTCCACCATTAATTTGCCCAAACTGGGCTGTTTAGAGGCTCCCTCCACCATGAATTGGTCCAAACTGGGTTTTTTAGAGGCTCCCTCCACCATGAATTGGTCCAAACTGGGCTGTTTAGAGGCTCCCTCCACCATGAATTTGCCCAAACTGGGCTGTTTAGCGGCTCCCTCCACCATTAATTGGTCCAAACTGGACTGGTTAGAGGCTCCCTCCACCATGAATTTGCCCAAACTGGGCTGTTTAGAAGCTCCCTAAACCATGAATTTGCCCAATCTGGGCTGGTTAGAGGCTCCCTCCACCATGAATTGGTCCAAACTGGGGTTTTTAGAGGCTCCCTCCACCATGAATTGGTTCAAACTGGGCTGTTTAGAGGCTCCCTCCACCATTAATTGGTCCAAACTGGGGTTTTTAGAGGCTCCCTCCACCATGAATTGGTCCAAACTTGGCTGTTTAGAGGCTCCCTCCACCATGAATTGGTCCAAACTGGGGTGGTTAGAGGCTCCCTCCACCATTAATTGGTCCAAACTGGGCTGGTTAGAGGCTCCCTCCACCATGAATTTGCCCAAACTGGGCTGTTTAGAGGCTCCCTCCACCATGAATTTGCCCAAACTGGGATGGTTAGAGGCTCCCTCCACCATGAATTGGTCCAAACTGGGGTTTTTAGAGGCTCCCTCCACCATGAATTGGTCCAAACTTGGCTGTTTAGAGGCTCCCTCCACCATTAATTGGTCCAAACTGGGCTGGTTAGAGGCTCCCTCCACCATGAATTTGCCCAAACTGGGCTGTTTAGCGGCTCCCTCCACCATTAATTGGTCCAAACTGGGCTGGTTAGAGGCTCCCTCCACCATGAATTTGCCCAAACTGGGCTGTTTAGAGGCTCCCTCCACCATGAATTTGCCCAAACTGGGCTGGTTAGAGGCTCCCTCCACCATGAATTGGTCCAAACTGGGGTTTTTAGAGGCTCCCTCCACCATGAATTGGTCCAAACTTGGCTGTTTAGAGGCTCCCTCCACCATGAATTGGTCCAAACTGGGGTGGTTAGAGGCTCCCTCCACCATTAATTGGTCCAAACTGGGCTGGTTAGAGGCTCCCTCCACCATTAATTGGTCCAAACTGGGCTGGTTAGAGGCTCCCTCCACCATGAATTGGTCCAAACTGGGGTTTTTAGAGGCTCCCTCCACCATGAATTGGTCCAAACTTGTCTGTTTAGAGGCTCCCTCCACCATTAATTGGTCCAAACTGGGCTGGTTAGAGGCTCCCTCCACCATGAATTGGTCCAAACTGGGTTTTTTAGAGGCTCCCTCCACCATGAATTGGTCCAAACTGGGGTTTTTAGAGGCTCCCTCCACCATGAATTGGTCCCAAACTGGGCTGTTTAGCGGCTCCCTCCACCATTAATTGGTCCAAACTGGGCTGGTTAGAGGCTCCCTCCACCATGAATTTGCCCAAACTGGGCTGTTTAGAGGCTCCCTCCACCATGAATTTGCCCAAACTGGGCTGGTTAGAGGCTCCCTCCACCATGAATTGGTCCAAACTGGGGTTTTTAGAGGCTCCCTCCACCATGAATTGGTCCAAACTTGGCTGTTTAGAGGCTCCCTCCACCATGAATTGGTCCAAACTGGTCTGGTTAGAGGCTCCCTCCACCATGAATTGGTCCAAACTGGGTTTTTAGAGGCTCCCTCCACCATGAATTTGCCCAAACTGGGCTGTTTAGAGGCTCCCTCCACCATGAATTGGTCCAAACTGGGCTGGTTAGAGGCTCCCTCCACCATGAATTGGTCCAAACTGGGGTTTTTAGAGGCTCCCTCCACCATGAATTGGTCCAAACTTGGCTGTTTAGAGGCTCCCTCCACCATTAATTGGTCCAAACTGGGCTGGTTAGAGGCTCCCTCCACCATGAATTTGCCCAAACTGGGCTGTTTAGCGGCTCCCTCCACCATTAATTGGTCCAAACTGGGCTGGTTAGAGGCTCCCTCCACCATGAATTTGCCCAAACTGGGCTGTTTAGAGGCTCCCTCCACCATGAATTTGCCCAAACTGGGCTGGTTAGAGGCTCCCTCCACCATGAATTGGTCCAAACTGGGGTTTTTAGAGGCTCCCTCCACCATGAATTGGTCCAAACTTGGCTGTTTAGAGGCTCCCTCCACCATGAATTGGTCCAAACTGGGGTGGTTAGAGGCTCCCTCCACCATGAATTGGTCCAAACTGGGGTGGTTAGAGGCTCCCTCCACCATTAATTGGTCCAAACTGGGCTGGTTAGAGGCTCCCTCCACCATGAATTGGTCCAAACTGGGGTTTTTAGAGGCTCCCTCCACCATGAATTGGTCCAAACTTGTCTGA